>NW_017306651.1:535289-535796 GCF_000935625.1 Nanorana parkeri | reverse complement strand
ATATATATATATAATCAAAAGGACCCTATTACACAAGCTCACCATTGACTCCATGAAGACATCTGCACTTCTGCAAATACATTCCTTGAGTGGTTGGAGAAATACATTTCATAATCGCCTACACCTGCAAAAATGTGCATCATTCCTCCCAGGGGCTAAACTGCTAACTTTACCGTTTACGTTACAAGTAAATATTATTTTGCATGTGCTAAAAGCAAACAAAGAATACATGCATATGGAAATAGCAATACAAAAATGAATACAAAAACCATAGACACATCTTACAACGCATTGGCCAGAGAAGAGAAAAGTGCAATGTCACAATTTGCAGCCCATGCCCCTATTAAGCTTCATGTAATTAAACCTTTCCAAAAAGGAAAAAAATTAAATAAAAAAAAAGCAGCTGCCACTGTGTACCTCATTCTAAAAATGCTAGTTGCCTGGCTGTTATACTGACCCATTGGTTACAATTCTTGGCTGTCATACTGACCCACTGGATCCAATAAT
>NW_017306651.1:494781-535118 GCF_000935625.1 Nanorana parkeri | reverse complement strand
TGACCCACTGCATGCAATAATATTTCAATATATTCTTTTTAATAATATAATTAAATAATGTTAATAAAGTCAATAGAAAGTCAAAAACTATTTGACTTTATTAACGAATAAAGTCAATTATTAGTTAATAAAGCCAATAAAGTGGAATAGACGTACAGATTAAGAAAGAGAAAAGTCTGCAGTCCTTATCTACACCTTTTTCTGGTCAGTGTTGCATTATTGAATCAAGAAAGGTAGAAAGACAACTAGGCAATTAGCATTTTCACAATGGAAAGTGAGAAATGACAACCTCCATATTATCTCAGGAATAAAAAATTATTTTAAGCGGGGCATAATAATAGAAAACAAAGCACATAGTATAAAACACATACCTTGGACTATAATGTAACCTGTGGAATGGATTGTGTCTACAGTGTTTGTGGCAAAACATGTGTACTCTCCAGCATCTTCCTGGTTCACATTCTGGATAAACAGTCCTCCAGAGGGTGTGATGTTAATACGAGAGTCACTTGGCAGTGGGGTCCTGTCTCCTCTGGTCCATGTGATCCTTGGCTGTGGCTGGCCTGCTGCGCTACATTCCAGGGTGATGCTTTCACCAACCAGAACTTCAGTGTTCTGGGGTTGAATCACAAAACTGGGCCTGGCTGTTTCAGAAAAAGACAAAAGACCACAGTTTTACGAAAAATAACTTTTTTTTTTTTCACAGCCAAATTTCATCAAATTTATATGCAGAATTCAGTTTTCCATTAACGAATTGGCATTTCATAAGTTTACGTCATGGACTGCCACAGCTCAAAAAATCTCTCACCCCCATCAATTTCCACAGTGCCTTTCAAAAATCCTATTCATCTGAACATAAACCGCAGGTCAATTGTGATAGTATGGCTCGCCTTAATTAGCTCTTTTAGTTCTCCATGAGTCCTATTATGTATGAAGATATGGACACAGTTCCAAAAGGCAACATAAACAATGACCACTGCATATATGTCCAGATTCACATCTTCGTACTGTGGTAACCTGCATTAACATGTAGTGCATTGTAATTCAAGAAGCCCAGTGTGGTAATCTGCAGAGTAATTAGTTTCATACACATCTTCAGCACACCACAACAGACCTACAGCTTAGCACCCCACCATGCACATATTTGAGTTGTGGTGCACAGTGTTTGGGGGAAAAAAAAATTAAATATGCTGAGACGCACATTGCTCATCTACAACAATCAATAAGGCCTTGGTGAATGGAACGAAGAATCTGATTGGTTGTATTGCAGATTGTCTTTTATTAACACAATCATTGAAGTAAACACGGAGTGAGTAACATTTAGAGTTTGATAAGGAACTGTGTATCATCATCAATTGCCATTTATTTTAAATAAAACACTTGCTTTTTAATTTTTTTCATCATTTGTTGCATCTTAGCACTGCTGATCTCTTGCAGCCTCTTACTGTCGATATGCACAGTATGTACTTCAGCAATGGCTATTTGGGATTTCTTAGGCCGGGTTTCCTGTTGGTAACAACAGTGGGTCATGTCTGTGTACTGTGTGTGAAATGGCCAATTGTATTCTCCACTAGAAGCCTGTGTGACAAAGTGAAAACACAGGAGCACAGGAGGACAGAGCCCTGACACTCCATTAACAGAAGTGCCTGAACAAGGACCTACATGGCAGGCTCAACCGATATTAAAGTTAGCTGCAGATTTAAAAATTGTGAAAACTACTTTTTAAATTACATGAAGTTACAGTGTATATGACATTTTAGTGATTAGGTTTACATATATTATCATCATCATCATCATCAACTGGAGTAAAATGAGTCACCAAGTGACGTTATTCGTAGTGAAGTTATATGATCAATAAAAAGAACTTACTTGGTGTTCCATAATATCGAAGTGTGACCTCAGGAGTCTTCACCTCCCCGGCAACATTTTTTGCCATACACTGATAGATTCCTTGATCGGCCTCTTGGGTATTCTGGATCATCAATGTGCCATCTTCTAGGAGATTCAGTCGGGTGTCCTCTTTCATGCTCAGTTCATTCCTATACAGATAAGGCCAAAATAAATGTACTACCGGTAGACGAGCAATGAATCCCAATACTTAATATCTCAGTGATAAACAAAATACTGGAAAGATTCTGGACATATTCTGAGGCTTCATGTTGGTAAGCCTTTAGTAAGGTCAGAAAGTGGGATATGCTGGAACCAGAGACAACTTGGGCTGCACTATTGCAGGTATAGATACAGCCATCGGCAAAAGATGAATGTCATGGTGTCCTGGGGCTATCCAGAATGGGGGAAAATTGTGATATCAGTGGTTTTGATTGTGGCATGATGGTTGGTGCCAGACAAGCTGGTTTGACCATTTTTGTAACTGCTATCTCCTGGGAATTCCATGGGTTTACTCAGAACGGTGTGAAAACAAAAACATCCAGTGAGCAACGGTTCTGTGGATGAAAGTGCCTTGCTGATGACAGAGGTTAGAGGAAAATGGACAGACGGAAAGCCTACAGTAACTTCCACAACCATTCTTTGAAACAAGCAAAAAAGATGATGTACAAAAAGAAAAGTTGTCAAAGGGATACCTTTTAGTGGCTAACTAAAAATATTAACAAACACAAGTTTTCTGACCTTTAAAGTTCATTCTCTGGGTATTATAACAGATCAAATGCTTTAAGGAGTTTAAAAGATTTGAAAGCTCTTTTTTTTACAATTGTGGGAAGCAGAAAGGCATCTCAGAAAACAAAAGACACTTTGGACCTTGAGGTGGAGGGCTACAACAGTAGAAAACCACACTGGGTTCCACTCCTGTCTACCAAAATTAAAAGTCTGAGGCTGCTGTTGGCACAGCCTTACCCAAACTAGACCATTAAAGCCCCGGTCTGACGAATCCTATTTTGGTTTTGGCACACACATGCTAGACCTGTCACTGGATCTGAATAAAAAAAAAAAAAAAGAAAGAACAACACCTTTGGGATGTGGTAAAATGGAAAATTTGCAGCATGAATGTGCAGCTGGCACATGTGCAGAAATTTTAAAGATATAAACCAGAACCAGAATCTCAAAGAAATGTTTGTGGAATGTGGAATCCAAGTCATGAAGAACTGAGGGTATTTTGAGAGCAAAAGGAGGTCCTGCCCAGTATTAGTATAGATGGGCTCCTAGTGTTAAAAGTTCTCCCTTTGTTCTTGCATTATCTTGTGCTCATTATTTCTGTCTGGCGTTCGCTTTACGCAAATTCTTTTTAGGTAAGCACCGTAAATCTTACCCGGATGTCCATGAACAAAACAAAAATGTTTTGCATCTACGTAAAAAGGAATTAGTCAACTCTTTCATACTCAACTCTTACACAAATAAAAAAAATCATGTCACAAAGTCAGGAAATTAAAACTGAGCATGCAGAAAACAATGCAGGACCCTTCCACTTTGGCAATGTGACTTAACCTTGCCTTAATGAAGGGGTCCTCCTGCATGACTAGAAATGTTGCATTTCTCTGTGACTTACACTATGTTTCAAAGTGGACTTTATGACTGGAGATTATGGTGTGCTGGAGACATTTGTATAATAAAAAAATTAAATAAAGTACACACCTGCCTCACCAAGAGTTCAGCACATTGTGGCAATGCTATATGGGCAATAAAAAACAAACAAACACTCTGTTGGTGTTGCCATGAATCACTCAACAGTATAGTAGAATAGAAAACTGATCAGTGATTCCTCCATGCAGCAACGCAAAGGGGTCTGCAACTCTCACGGTCCCCAACAGTCCAACTGTTGGAACACAGACGTCCAATTAAACATTTCCTTCTTTGTTTGCAACTCACAAAGCATTCAAAAAAAATGATTTTCATCTGTGAACACCCTGTAAAGAAATACACTGATCGTGCTAGAAACGCTGCCTACCTATCAACTGCCTTTTACAAGGTGACAATGCTGACACAATTCTATTAAAATTACAATCAATGTTTTTACCTCCTCAGCTAGTCAGGACTGCATATTAGGGTGAAGTGCAGCAGCAACAATTAAAGCTGGCCATACACTGTACTATTTTTAACATGTAGCCTACCTGCTGAATGAAAACAAAATCGCTGATTCCACTGTATTCTGACAGTGCCTGCAAGCACGGTTCGGCCAAAAGATTTTCCAACCAGATTCCAACCTGGGATCCTGGGTTGAAGGGTGCCGAGAGGAACCCACTGTGCAAATTTCAGCCCGTTCATCAAGCACCGGCTGAAATTTACATAGTGTATGTATTTAGGACATGCCCCCACTGGGAGAGCCAGAGAAATTCAGCACTATGTTCCCTGCCGACTGACGTTCTGTAAGCTGCTTTTTGGCTTAAAGGAGAACTATGGCCCAACCTTTTTTGGGCATAGTTCTATTTAGGGTCACAGGAGGACTGTGCTGTGGCCGGGAAAGATCCCGACAATATTGACAGCTGGCTCTGCCTCTGCCCCCTGAATGACCGCTGGCTCTGCCTCTCTAGAGCCCGCTCCCTCCCTGGTCCCTCCTGCAAGTCTGTGGAGGGACAAGGAGAGGGGTGAATCCCTGTGAGGAGCGGTGAGTGACAGTCACCACTCTCTGCATGGAGAAGATCTAGATCTGAGCGATCAGCGGTATGTGATCGGTATGTGATCGCTCAGCTCTCGATCTATAGAGCCGACGTGCGACAGCTGCAGTGTCACAAGTCAGCTGTAATTATGGGGATGAGTGTATTTCACTCTCCCCAGAATTCTCCTTTAAAAAAAAGTACCTAATCTGTTGTAAGATTTTCAATTTAAGATACTAACCACTTTATTTTAATTTTAGAATTAGACTTCACATCTCGTTTAACATCTCTGGCGGTATGATTTTTTTATTTTTTCATGTAATTTTTCAGTCTATTTTTTTTTAGAATTTTTTTCGTCTTTGTCGTTTTTTGTTTTTTTTAATATCCCGCCGGTTCCTCCCCCTGCGACACGTACACTCGCAAGGGACGGAACCCAACATCGGCCGCAGAACACAGCGCGGCTCGAGGGACAAGGTAAGTAAATGCTATGCGTCTTTCCCGAGTGTATCTCGGGGTTACCGCTTATGGTATGGAAAAGTAACCCCGAGCTACACTCGGGAATACCGCCAGGGAGGTTAAATGATTAAAATGGTAACAACCATTTCCCTGAACTTGCCTTCTGCTGTAAGGAAAAAAATAATATTAATTGGAAGGTTCCATCACAGCTTGTATAAGTGGTCAGGGATTGTTTGAAGATGGGAAGTTTTTGGATGCAGCAATACTAGTGAGAAAAGAAATGACCACGTATGACCAGTAGAACACACAAAGGAATGTTTCTAAAGACATACAACTTGGCAACAAAACTGCTATTTTTTTTATTTTAACATACTTGTTTCGGAGCCAGATGATCTCCGGCTTGGGGTTTCCTTCAGCTCGACAAGTGAAGTACACAGTATTCCCAAAGGTGACATCTACATCTTGAGGTTCTGACGTAATCCTTGGCCGCTCTGTAAATGGAAGTCATTTTAGGTCTAATCTAATAAAAAAAAGTTATTTTCAAGGCAAAGATTTATTAGGTCACAACAGAAATGTACATGTGTGGGGGATGCAATATAAACCTATGTCCTCAGCATTCTCCTGGCCACAGAGTGGTCATAAAGTGGTTGAAGCATCAAACAGAACGTAGACAGCTGAATAGACAACAAATAGGCACATTGTACAATTCAATAGTGATTGACTCCCCTGACAATATGTACATGTACACTGCATTTGCATTAAATAAAGTGTTGTTGTGTAAACAGTAAATTCACATTCAGAAACTACTGTTCATGGTGAAAACGTACAATGACCAATGACCTGCCAAGGTTTGTTAGGCTGTGTCCACACCTATACTTTGGTATTGTATGACTCTAAAGTGTGTGGAGAAAATGGGAGTGTAGTACTGAACACTCTGGCACCCTCATTTTCAGAATTCACAAGTCAGTAACAGATTTGAATCTCATGTCTGGGGAAGGCAGCCAGAAAAGGGGACATATTTGACAAGTCAAGACACATTTGACATATAGCAGACAAAGTTAGAAGGAATACATAAACCTCTTCAAAAGATAAGGTTCGAGTTCAGCTTTAACCTTCCAGTACGTTTCTACCCGAGACCATAGTGATACTAAGAGCAGTATGAAAAGTTTACACAACTCACCACAGTTCAGCTCAGCTGGTGTAATGGTGGACAGAGATCTCCCCTGGAGCCTGC
Organism: Nanorana parkeri; assembly: GCF_000935625.1. Classification (NCBI taxonomy): domain Eukaryota; kingdom Metazoa; phylum Chordata; class Amphibia; order Anura; family Dicroglossidae; genus Nanorana; species Nanorana parkeri. Next base: position 528,881 of record NW_017306651.1, on the reverse strand, counting down.
GTGGGTACTCACAAGTAGCAGCAGCCTGAGCATTACCGGATTCGGAATAAATCTTCAAAAGATCAGCCAACCATAAGATCTCACAGTCACAGTGAAGAGCATTGGAATCCAGGCGCCTGAATGCAATTGTGGGCACACAACCACACTTTAGTTGGTTCGCATAAATGTGCTTATCAAATACAAATGAATGATGAACACGTCTTAAGCTACAATATTTTTCGCAAAAAGTTTCTCAAAGTAAAAAATTAAATACAAAAATACTTTTTCATAAAAATTTTAAGATCAGCACAAAAATTTCAACATGCAAATCGGAATCCATTATTAGGTCAATAGGACCTTAATCTGACCTCAAAGAGAGCCCATCTGAACACGTGAGCATCAGCTGAGAACACACATATAGATGCCCAGTGCACATACAGAACTACTTTACAACGAAGAGTGTCCTATAGGTTCTTGTCCTTTAAGGGCTTGTGTCAATGAGCTAATGCAGCTTCCTTTAGACATCAGTTTCAGGTGCTTCGGAGATCATTCCAAATTCACTGGAAGCTGTATTTGACCTCCTCTGACCTTAATCAAGCTGCTATTGCAATTCTATAGACTTGTATAGGAAGAGAAGCAGTTCTGATGTGAACAAATGCCAGCTGAAACAAACCCGTATCTATCTATCCTATATGTGTAAAGTCTTTGATGACACACAGTATTTATATATCACTATGCTCCTGACAGACTCCGCTTTTGGCCTTATATTATCTCAGATACTTCTAACCTTTCCTTCTTTAAAGTAAAGGTGTGAGACATATGGAGGCTACCCTTGTTGACCAATCCTCAAAATAGTTAGTTGCCTGGCTGTTATGCTGACCAATTCAATACTTTAAATCAATAACTTGGAATGATAATTCCAATAAGGAATAAGGGTTTCGGACTTGTCTCTTACCTACCTGATCTGCATACTTGTTTAAGGTCAGTGACTCAAAGGATTTAAGTGTGTCTACAAAATGACATATTGCAGCTTATCAGTCATTAGATATGATAATGATTATTATACAGGATTTATATAGTGCCAACAGTTTGCGCTGCACTTTACAACATAAGGAGGACATTAAAGTTACAATACAAATCAAGACAAGATGGTGAGGACCCTGCCTATGAGAGCTTACAATCTAAATTTTTTTTGTGACTGTATTGGTTTTCTTTTTTTTGTCTGGCTTCCTTTTATTTTCACCTGATGATTCCGCCAGAAACACACAGCCTGTCCTAGGGTGACAATACTTATTCACCATACTCTATGGAGGAGCAGCCTTGTCACCCTAGGACAGGAAAGGTGTTAGAACTTCCTCATACTCCTTTTCTTATCTCTATAACATAGGAAGGGGGTAAATCACAAAGGTGGCTGGACAGGGCTGACAACACTGCTTGGGATTTAAGGGCAGCAAGAGAAGGGGTCATCTCACTGGATTTCTGGCCGACAGACATTTTTCTTTTTCACTTCAGATATAAATTATTTCAATAGTATATTTATGCCAAATAGAAGGAAGTAAAAGAATGTAATAGTTAGGGTTTACATACACTATAAGACTTTCATTGCTACCTTAAGAAAGCCAACCAATTGTTCCTGACAAACACCCGGGAAGTACCCGGTTGCATGCACGGACCAGGTAGTCATTCTGGGAGTACACATGTACAGCATTATATCATGAATACTCACAGCCTTTTCATAGACTCCAGCTGGCTAAACGTGCCGGGTACCAGGTGAGTGATTCGATTGTTGTGCAGAAATCTATAAAAGGACACAATAGGAAAACATTACTACCACCATCATCTCCAACACAACTTCACAGTAAGTAAGTGACTCACAGTCTTTCAAGCTTGGGAAGATGATGGAAAGATTCTGGTTCCAATGTCTCAATGTGGTTAAAATGAAGATACCTGTAACAAACCGGGAGTTTTGATCATTCAAGTAGCAAAATAATGGCACATTAAAGTCAACACATTGTATATTCTTGTTTGCAAACATCTCCACAGGCACATTAGATATTTCCGAATCAAATTAAAGTCACGTTTGTAAAAAACAAACAAAAACCACTTGAGATAAATATACACACATATATACACACACACACACTAATACATACATATATACATACACATAGATATTTTCCAGATACACACAGTATGAAAGCCCTTGTGTGAGTAATGTATGTTTGTCCAGATTAGCTTATTTCCTCTTTATAGTTCTGCATCGCCCTGTTAGATTATCTTTAACCAATGTTGGCTTGGAAATGCTTTAAAAATGTATTTTTCTCTTCATGCAAATGCCCTCAGAATCAGAATTCTGCTGAGGGTCAGGTTATCTGAGGAAGTGTTTGTACCAAGACTAACAGTGACCAATGCCAGAATCCCTGCACATAAATTTCAAGCTGAGCACTTCTAATCTAGACATTTATTCAACATGAAACATAGATGTGCAGTATTTTCAATCAGTAGTGTTTTTTGTTTTTTTTAGTGAAAACATGGACTATAGTACTAGCAAGAAGGAAAGCCCTACCAGATGGTGTCAGTAATCTGCAGTGTGAGCACTAGAGTGAAAAGAAAAGAGACATTAGAAGACACAGATTGTGTTATTGATATTTCCACAACCAATAAACCAGACAATGGTTCTTTGAGCTTGACACAGTACTTTAAAACAGTAAACAATACCATAGACTAATACACAAAAGAGCCAAACAAGAGCACTCACTCATAACACATCTTCAACATGCAATGAATGATCAGCATATGAAAATATAAAAGTTAATTATGGATGTGTGTTCTGCAGAGAATTTGCTTTGCATTTCATAGAGTTATGTTAGAATGAGTACATGCTGCAGAGTATGGCAGCACATGACACCAAAATACCTGCTTCTAATACCTGAGCTACATTTATGTTCCCTTCCAAAGTGCATTCACAGTTAGCCATGGCTGTTTAGTTGAGGGCTTCCTTCTGCACCACACAATTAAACATATAGTAGGCTAGCTTACTATCACCATCAGACTAGTCAGTTATAGCAATAAAGAAGGTTAAGTGGAATTCAACTTTTGCATATGAACTACACTGTGCAAAGACCACCATTTTGTAAGCTAAACTGATAACATAATAAAGCAAACCTGATTTGGACCAAAGCATCTGCAAGTTAACAGCTGGGCTAATCTGCAGGGACCACATCTTCAAGCCTATCCCTTTGTGGAACTCATTGGATGCTACGCCCAACCTGCACATGGGACTTATCCTGGTACTAAGCCCTGTCTATGTTGTTTAACTGTCCCATGCCAGAGCTCTGGCAGGCAGTAGAAGCTCTGGCATTTCACAAGTGAATAGCAAAAGGCAGGGCATAGTGTGGAGAGGGGGGTGGGGATAGGCCCAAAGCCTGATTTGGGAAGACGTTGTGGGCCTGTGCACACAGACACAGAATACCAACATAGATACTAACATAGGAACAATCAGGCACCATGAGATTAAGAAGAAATGTTTTAAGCCAGGTCAGGTTCACTTTAAAGGCCCTCTGACAGGTTGAAGTGGTATGATGCAATTTTATTGTACTGTGAATGCCAATTCTACAATATTCCAAGTCATTGAAACTGTGAATTTATACACCACCCATCAAGACCACAGCCTTAGCAAGATGGGAAATTTGGCTATAAATACACTTTACGAACAAAACTGCCATAGTCCAAAAAGTCTAAAAACAGAAAATATTTTTGATATACATACAATAATCAAATTACACTTAGGGCTCTGCTACAAAAGTATTTTCTTGGTCACAATTTAATTGTACAGTTCAAGGTCAATCCCACCCACGTCTAACATTTCACTTTTGGGAGGACACTAGTCAGCAGATTGACCAACTGGCTTTTCATCTGTCTCACAATGGTGAGATTTACACCTCCTCTTAATTCCCATTTTTTTTTGTATCTCACAACTGCAGTCAACAGAAGTAGAGCCTTTGTCACCAGCTATGCAATACGGAAGCAATTTTGAGTGGCCTCAAAGATTGTTTGACTTATTCTATAAAACAGAGCAGGAAGCAAAGGGCAGTGCCCTCTGCAACCCATCAGAATCCATATTCTACTGGTTTAAATTGTGAATTCTGAATGGTGTGTGTTTTGTCAAATGGCAGTGTGGGGCAGTGTGGCTTCTACATATTTTTGGCCAAAGGTTTGTGTAACTAAAATCTCTGTTTTTAATGCATACTGTTAGAAAGGGTAATGCGTTTTGTTGCAGGCTAGCTGGCGAGTGTGCTGGGGACTCTGTGTTTTGTATTGTTGTAAGCCTTCCCATGTGCGCCTTGCTACCATTAGACTAGGTATATCTGGCCAGAAAAAAGTATTTGGGAAAGGGAGTCATGTAAACCATACAGATGTATGTAAAACACTGAAGTCCAATTGTAGACATTTTAAAACATTTAATTTTGGATAGAGAGGGAAGTTGGGGTTTTTCTGCTTCCTGGTTATACATTTATGTGGTTACCACCTATTTCTACCTAAACTAAACAAGCCTTTAATCCTTGCTATTGAGCAGGAAGACTTTTATGGTTGACTGGAGTTCAACGCTAAACCCTACACGATTTTCACCATGCACGTGACTGTGTAATTTTATTTGATAACATACTCCAGGGGTAGGCAACCTTAGCACTCTCACTGTGGTGAAACAACAAATCCCTTCATGTCTTTGCCCTTGGGGAGTCATGCCTGTGGCTGTCAGAGTCTTGCAATGCCTCATAGGACTTCCATAACAGCTAAAGTATGAAGGTTGCCTACCCACGATATACTGATTTGAAAAAAGCATTGCATGTGCTTTTTTTCATCACGATATCTTTCCCAGCAATATCTTTTTCCAATTCACTAATGTAACACGGTTCAGCTACATTGATTGCATGCATGTTATTTATTTTTTAAGGATTTTGAGTGTAAAATTCAGCCAAACTTCTCTTTAGTTGTGGGTAATAGGGAAAAGTTAGAACTTCTGTCAGGATTTTATAGATGTCTCTCTTTCCTCCCAGGGGAATATAATCATTGGGAGAAACTGTGATGAGAAATCTGAAATGTTACAGTTGTCACTGGGACAAAAGGTGAAGGAAAATTTTCCAATGGGTAGTGACAACTATATAATAGGAGACTTCCCCTCACTTTTAAGAGATGTTTTTCCATATATGGGAAGTACACTTTTAATACACTTTAAAATTCCACTAACTTTAGGCTGGCGATAACTCTCAGGAAAAGCAGCTGAAAGGTCGAGGCCCCCTGTCTTTAACCGAAAACATTAGCTCTTATATAGATTCACCCATCCCCCTTCCCTGACAAATCTTTGTAAATGTATTGTCTAGAATGGCATATTGCCGCCTACAATACGATTTTACTTAAGGCAATGTTATTTACCCTATATTTTAATAGTCTCAATTTAAGATACTCATTTGCAGGTTTGCAATTTTTGTCGATTTTTGGGATGCTGTGACCGGTCGGAGAGCCACCCTAAATGTTGCAATACACTAACGAACTTGGTTTGAATGGACACTGTTTAGTGGGTTGATGGACATGTTCTCTGTACATTTGCTAATCTGTGACTAGTCATGGTTATTGAATATAGATCTATATTGTTACAAATGAATACACTGAGAATTGGAATGTACTGTTTAAAGTGAATATATGTAGTACCAACACTGAGCAATGGCTCTAATACCTAATTAAGAAAACCTGAATCTTATCAAATGTCTCTACCAAAGAGCTATTTAAATCACCTGCATCTGTGAAATGTTACACGCCCTTCTGAGGAAGCCCCGTTTGTTGGGGGGAAATGCGTCAAGGGTTCAGCGTGTGACTAGCTTCCCTGAGGACCCAGGACTTACCACTTGTATGTTATCGCAGTGATCGAGCAGGAGAGCCTCTGCTATACCGATAGTATTGAGCGAGGCCCGCTCAAGCAACACAGCGACATCGGAGATCACCAATTTCTAATCCCTGATCAAGCACATCACTGGATACCTTGCCCGTGGAACATCGTTCACCCCCGTTCCAAGGTGCGGCCGCACTTGCAGGGGAATTGTCGGGCCACCTGTCCACAGTAGATGTGAAGTGAAACAGGTCGGGATCAAACTCAATGGAAGTTGGTGCAAGTGGTGGAAACATTTAAGCGATCAGCAGGATTACAAATGTTTTTTGAATAAAAAACCTTTACTAAGAATACCACTGGAATATCTATCATAGAAGTACGGACTCTTTCCCCTGTGGCCACAAGTGAGGAACAAGTGAGTAATCCTATCATCATATGCTGATACATTAGTATCCACCACCTCATAACGGTGTATCCGTTCATATCAATGACTGCTGCTCTGCCCTGCGGGTATTTCAACCCTGTTTATTTCTGTCCCACATTGAGTCACTTTACCGGTCGGAGAGCCACCCTAAATGTTGCAATACACTAACGAACTTGGTTTGAATGGACACTGTTTAGTGGGTTGATGGACATGTTCTCTGTACATTTGCTAATCTGTGACTAGTCATGGTTATTGAATATAGATCTATATTGTTACAAATGAATACACTGAGAATTGGAATGTACTGTTTAAAGTGAATATATGTAGTACCAACACTGAGCAATGGCTCTAATACCTAATTAAGAAAACCTGAATCTTATCAATGTCTCTACCAAAGAGCTATTTAAATCACCTGCATCTGTGAAATGTTACACGCCCTTCTGAGGAAGCCCCGTTTGTTGGGGGGAAATGCGTCAAGGGTTCAGCGTGTGACTAGCTTCCCTGAGGACCCAGGACTTACCACTTGTATGTTATCGCAGTGATCGAGCAGGAGAGCCTCTGCTATACCGATAGTATTGAGCGAGGCCCGCTCAAGCAACACAGCGACATCGGAGATCACCAATTTCTAATCCCTGATCAAGCACATCACTGGATACCTTGCCCGTGGAACATCGTTCACCCCCGTTCCAAGGTGCGGCCGCACTTGCAGGGGAATTGTCGGGCCACCTGTCCACAGTAGATGTGAAGTGAAACTGGTCGGGATCAAACTCAATGGAAGTTGGTGCAAGTGGTGGAAACATTTAAGCGATCAGCAGGATTACAAATGTTTTTTGAATAAAAAACCTTTACTAAGAATACCACTGGAATATCCATCATAGAAGTACGGACTCTTCCCGTTGTGGCCACAAGTGAGGAACAAGTGAGTAATCCTATCATCATATGCTGATACATTAGTATCCACCACCTCATAACGGTGTATCCGTTCATATCAATGACTGCTGCTCTGCCCTGCGGGTATTTCAACCCTGTTTATTTCTGTCCCACATTGAGTCACTTCAGGGAAGCTATGCGATTTTTAAATGAGTTTTAAATGTAATGAGGTGATTTATCTTTATGTGTTGTAATGTTTAAATAAATATGTTTGGATGCACTTTATATTATACTTGAATATCTAATTATTGGAGGGCTCCTACTATGGGATTTCTATGCTAGGGGGTTTGCGCTGTTTGAATGAAATGCGAAGTTATGGAGAAAACAAGGCTTTTGACAGTTAAATATCCATTTCACGCAAAACAATAATTCCACAGCTAAGTAGTATTTTTAAACTTAAAGTGGACGTCATCCCAAAACATAATATTTCATATACACGGATCAGCCATAACATTATGACAACTGAGAGGTGAAATGAATAACAGTAATTATCTCGTTACAATAGCACCTAAAAGTGGGTGGGATAAATTAGGCAACAAGTGAATATTTTGTCTCTGAAGTTGATGTGGTGGAAGCAGAAAAAATGGACAAGCGTAAGGATTTGAGCAACTTTGACAAGGACCAAATTTGTGATGGTTAGACAACTGTGTCTAAGCAACTCCAAAACTGCAGCTCTTGTGGGATGTTCCCAGTTTGCAGTGGTGCGGACCTACCAAAAGTGGTCCAAGGAAGGAAAACCAGTGAGCCAGCGACCGGGTCATGGGCAGATGAGGCTCATTGATGCACATGGGGAGTGAAGGCTGGCCTGTGTAGTCCAATCCATTTATGTATTCACACATGGAGAGAAAACTGCGGTTAGGGACAGATGAATGGCCCTGGTCACAGACTCATACAGAGCTGCTCATCTGTCCCTACCTGCATGTAAATGCTCCATGGGAAAATACAGTGCATATGAACAGACTAGGTCTTTCTGTCTGCAATTTATCGTAAACACCAGCCACAGAAATATGCTGATTTGGGTGATGTACAACCACGTCAAAGGGCCCTTAAAGTGTATGTCCAGTCAAAGTTATATCCATGCTGTATATCCTGGCTTTGTTTCCCAGCTTGCTGCCACAAAAGGAACCCCACTCCTCCTGCTGTATGCTACACAACAGTACGTCCATGAAAATTATAATGGCCACGGCAGATGGTTAGAACTGGGAACGTCAGAACTTATTTTTCTGTTCATGTTGCATCTAAATTTTTTCTGACTTCCTGTCTGGTAAGTTGGTGTCACATGGCTAAGTAATAGAGTAACGGAGTCCCAGGTAGCAGTAAAAACCCACTAGGGTACAAATCCTTCCACACTATCTAAAACAGAAAAAAAAAATTTGGCCGGGCACTTTAAACACACGACTGTCTAGTACTTGGGCCATTTATTTGCAGACTATTAGACTGCTGCTGCTCCTAGATTCTTCATGGCTACATTTTTTTCATGTGCTCATTAGACTAGGTATCAGCACTGGCCAGAAATAAGTATTTGGGAAAAGGGAGTCATGTAAACCATACAGAAGTATGTAAAACACTGAAGTCCAATTGTAGACATTTTTAAACATTTAGTTTTGGATAGAGAGAGAAGTTGGGGTTTTTCTGCTTCCTATATCCCCATTGGGAAAAGCAGCTTATATGATCTACATTGTAACTTGTACAACTAGCAGGCAGACTTTTGGTTGGGATTTGTTCAAAGGTAATCTGGATCAGGACTTCCCTTTAAATACAACTTAATAACTATCCAGGGCTAAAAAGCGAAAGTCAAAAATAATATCAAGGCTCAAAGTTACCGTATAACTGTGTTTTTACTTTGTTTCTTCCTTGTTCTTCTCCGTTTGGAGGTCAGCAGTATTATTTCTTATGAGGTTTAAAGTTCATCCAAATGCCAAAACACAGACTTCGATGTAGATTCCATACATTCATAATAAAAATCACACTCCCTTTTATATGGAAAGGGCTTACAGCAGTAATCCCCCCAAAAATGTAAAGATTCTGAGAATTTATTTGAGAAGCCACATTAATAAGATGGTAGGAGGAAGCATTTTTAGTCAACACAGCAAACTTTCCGTGATTAAAAAAGACTGCCTCTAATACCGTAAAATTAAAAGTACTTATCAAACAAAGCACTACATAGATAGTTAAAGCAAGCCTGTGCTTTGCTCACTGATTCACTTTAATGCCTTCCTACCCAGCACAACATACTAAAGCTAGCCGTACACGGCTCAATTTCTCCTATTCGGCTCGTAGCACGAGTGAGAGAAAGTCAGTCAATTGGTTTGCACATCCTTGCTAAACAGCGTGGATGTAGGAATCTACTTGGTTTCGCCAATTTTTAAATCTACTTTTGTAGAGCTGGGTGTTGATTGCAGGGCCCTCTGCAGCTCAAATTTTGTCTGATTCAGCAGGAATTAGCCAGAATTTCAGTCATCTATGGCCAGTTTAATTTTTCCTTTGCTCCCCCTGCAGCTTTGTTTTGCAAGTATGGATGTATATGTCACTCCTTTTGATGTGACATTGTTTGTGTTAGGACATTGGCCCAGCACTGTCACATGGGGTGGGGAGAAAGTCCTCAGTCCTGTGTAAGTTTCAACTCGAGCAACTCTTACTTCTAAAACCTGAACGGAGCAGCAGGGGAGTGCATGGGCAAAAGCACAGGTTTGCTTTAAAGGGCAAAAACAAACTCCTAATCCACCCTTCTCCACACCAGAACAAACCTGCACTACCATACTCGACCCTAGCTTCTTACTTCTTCTTACCCCTGCAGCATGGTTGTGCAATGTTTACCTTATCTCTGGCAAAAATACTCTTCGGATTTGGCTGTGCCTTTGCATTGAACACACAAAAACTTTTTGACCATTTTGAAATGCTGGAGCTGTATTCAAGGCAGTTCCATGCAAGTCTATGAGAGAGTCTATGAGAGTCCACTGTGCAAGCGTGACCAACGCAAAGAGAATTTCTGCTGAGAAGTCAACAGTGCTGTGGCGTGTTTTGCGATGGGTTAGCTAAGAAGCTGAGTGGCGAGTGTCAGTGCAGGTTAACTCAGGAGGGGTAGGTGGGTGGAATAGAGAAGTTTTTTGTTTTTTTAATTACCGCGTTCCTATAAGTCGCATAATATATGATCATGGTTTAATTGTTGAAATTTTAGCAAATCATTAAACTGACAGAGCAATCCAGAAAACATTGCCACAATGTTAAATTCTCCTAGCGTACTCCATGTGTATTTTATATAATGGCTAGATATTGGATAGGCTTTTCCCTCTAGTGTTGGCTCTAGCTTTTTACATTGCACCTTGTTGTGCAAACTTATTCCAAAGCCCCAGTGTAGGTGTGGCACGAGGCTGGAGAGTGCTCCGAGAAAAAGCTCAGAGGAGAGATGCCTAAACCATTGAACACATTGTTATTCGTACTCACAAGATTCAGGGATATTCAAAAGATATTTCTGCAACTATGGGGATATAGCCAACAGCTCAAGATGAATACCAAAATGACAACCACAAGCATTCTGCAGTAGGCTGTGTCCCTCATGCCAGTCTAAATGCAAAAACGTTTTATGGGAGTATACCTTCAAATGAACAAGGACACCGTACGCATTGCATTAATCAGCCAGTCCGTATGTTCAAGATGATTGGTATTTAACACACACAAAGGATAACACAAACTCAAATACACAGACACAAGACAAACAAATAAGATTTACAGAGGATGCCCCCTTTATACAAAACTTTGAACTCTATGACTGTTTAAGATACCTCCATGTAGGGTCCACTGTATCAAACTTCCTCTGGTTATGTTACTCATCCATTCATCTACAACAATGCTGTATATTATAGCTTAATGGATGGATTTAGCGTCAAGACACATTTAACAGAAAGATGAGATTACTACGACCTATAATGTTGGTTTAAGAAGATCCAAACATGATACCGACAAAAAAAAAACAAAAAACATTTTAGGCAGGAATGCACTTTTGGTTTACAGGAGAACATTAGAGAAACCTGTTCCCTTAAAGGGGGTGTGGAAGACAAAGATGCAATGCTTATTTAACTGTGTGCCTTTCTGAAAATTCCTCACCTTTGAGCTCTCATCTTCTCATATGTTAGCCTCGAAAGTTAAATGGGAGCTTTGTCTGACACATTATTATTATTATTATTATACAGGATTTATATAGCGCCAATAGTTTGCACAGCGCATTACAATATAAGGAAGACTTTACAGTCACAATACAATTTAAGACAAGATGGTAAGGAGGGCCCTGCCCACCAGTCCAAGTCTATCAGACATAAATTTGTTGAAAGGCCAGCTAAATAAAAAATAGTGCAACTGTAGAGACTTGAGACCATCCTTTTGGGAAAATAATAAATATTCTATAACACATACAGAAGTGTGTGGTAGCTGCAAAAAACTAGAAGGCCTAGAAGAGCCTCAAATATAGTTTGGCCCTGGACGTCCATGGAGAAGCACAGGCTATCTACAACCCAAAGCTGTGGGACATCACATCTTTGAGGAAACAGGAGCACATATGTTAGTATTAAATGCATCACTGCCTTCCTTGCAACACCCCCATAACAGGAACAGAGACACATGCAGTATGAACAACACAAATGCTTTTCTCTTGTTGACAGAGAAATAGTCATGCAAAATAATGCAATGTGACACTTACAGTTGTTCTAGAGAGGCAAGTCCTTTAAAAGCTTGCCTGTCAATGGATTGGATTTCATTCTTGTACAAATAGCTGAAACAAGAAACAATCAGGAAGGATTAGCATACACACATAAAAAGCAACAGACACGAATGAATGGCAATGAGCATGGATGAGTAGCAGTAAGCATGGCGTTCAGTGTTAAAGTGTACCTGTTTCCTACAAAAACTCTTTGAAGCCATTTTTTATGGGGATCACAAATAAGTACCCAAGATAACAAGATTCCCAAGATCAGGATTAGAAATGAATTAGATCTCTGGGATCATGACATATAAAAGGTAACAGGTACAATTTAAAAAGACACAAAATATGCGTTGCTGAAACATCACAATACCTTTGAAAAATACAACACAAAAACAATACTTTATTCCTCGCACCACATCTGGTTCAAAACAACATTTTCTGAAGTGGATTTAGATGCATTCAATAAGGTGACCAAATATGTCTGCAAAGGTTCTCATTTATTGATTCAACAGGATTTGTTCTGTAATGCTATATGACACCATGGTGACTGATTGGGGCGGATTTATTAGTGTGGCTATAAATGTTGGGTACGGTTTTTTACACCTGTTAGAACTGAGGATGTGACTTGGATGAGCAGTAAAATGCTGTTAGCATTACAGAACTACTACCAATTATAAGTGGCCAAAAACAAACACATATATAAATTAAAAAACACCTGTGGAGGAGAAGACAAACATATACTGTAAAGGAACACTGTTCCTTTATTTCATGACTTTTTAGTGCATTTAAAAGGAATACATTAAGCCTTGCATTGCACTGAATAAACTCTGCCCAGATACTATTTATGTCTACACATACTTTATATACTACTCCAGGGCTTGACAAATCCCGGGAGCCAAGTAGCCAATGTTCCTTAAATATCACAGCTGGCACCTACTGTACATTTTGAGTTTTTTTCTTATTGTTGTCAATAGAGCTGGATCCTAAAAAAATCCTGTTGGCTCCTGGATTGGACAGACTGGTTAGTGAATTGCCATACCAATTTCTCTGCCCCTGTATTACCCACATTAAATAGGATCTGCCCAATTTACATATGGCCACTATAAAAAAAGGATAGCCTGTGGGAGGAGCCTGCTATGATTACCAGAAATGCACTGTGGTGCTGAATGACAGTTGGGTATGTTAAGTTGACCATACACTAGTAGAAATTGGAGTGCCGTCAGCACTCAGAATACGTCTTCAGAAGTTGTTTTTTTCCAATTGACTGTCGAAGGAGCCAGTCCAAAAATACTTGGCTGAACAGTGACTGCAGTCAATGAGCTGCAGTCATTGTTTGGGTATTCTGACAGTGGCACACACACACTGCTGTCAGAATGCAAGAGCCTCCATCGGTGAACCAATCTTTTTTCTCGTTCAGTAAAAACAATCACTATATGGCTAGCTTTAAAACTAAAGCTCTTCCATAATTAACATTTGCCCTGTGAATTAAAATTTTAAATGCAGAGCTCAAAAGTGGTTTACATCCAACACAACTATGGGATTTTGTTATTTGTCTACATATCCCATCATGCATTGCTTCCAGCAAGCAATTATAATGTTACATTACGCTGAGTTGTAGTTCAGAAGGCAGGTTCTGTGAATGTTGTGACACAAGGAAGTGCATATTTACAGGCGAGTGAAATTGAGTCAGTGCACTGAGGAAGTGCAACCTATGGGAATCTTCCATAGGTTTACAAACCTCTAGATGGATATGCTTATTAAGAGTGGGAAAAAGCTTATGGAAATTCCATATAGAAATAAACATTTTTAGTTATGGACCATAGCTACCATTTAAATATGTCCTAACCAAGTTATACATCATAAATCATAACTTTTTTTAAATGTATTTTATTGTAGCAACATAAACATGAAGCAACAATGCATTGAGAAACACTCCACATACACTTTGCGGTTACAAAAAAATATAAATAGAAAGGGATATCTAACAATAACAGAATATTTAAATGTGGCAATGGTGCTGACTTGTGACTTGTGCATGGTCAGACCACTCAAGCTCTCACCACAAACAGAGCCTAAGCCCTCATTCACACGAGAAACGTCTGAGCCCGTACAGTTCCGTGCTGCGTGTGATTACTGTTGTTTTTTACTTATCTTTCAAATGACTTAGCCCTCATTCACACGAGAAACGTCCGAGCCCGTAATACAAAATAACCATCGTCTCCAATCCTAATTATTAGGAGCCTCTCTGGTCTAACATTAAGCGTAGTCAATTACCGTAGTCAGTACTATCTTTCATTAGTAATCCACAGAAATGGATCTTAACTTTGTGAATGGCTATCCAAAGCTGAATCATGTGAAAGACGGGAGACTGAAAACATAAAGCGCAAAACTGTGCTGAGAAAACAGCCCTCAATAAAATGCATGACATGTAAATATAGCCACAGGTCACGTATTTCTAGTTTTACTGCACTCAACAATCCACGAATATGCAAGTTATCTCACAGGCAGATGAATGCTCAGAGCCTGTGTGAAATCCCCGCATCCCTGTCATCCCAGTGACGTGAAGAGAGGTCAGGATCCCAGCACAGTAAATCTTTCTAATGAGTCCAGGCTCCCAAAGTTAACCCTATAAAAAGTGAACTCCATCATAGGCAACTATAAGTGGCTTGGTTCAGACTTACAGGCGTGACAGAGGTGGAACAGTGACTATACACAAAAGCAATAAATAAGTCCCAATAATTGGAGGCATGTGACCGTAATATACAGGGGTACGGGTACTCCTAGAATGAGATCCTAATAGGTTGGACTTGATGGACTAATATCTTTATTCAACCTCAAATACTATGTAACTATGTAACTATGGAATAAATCCAATAATTCTGCATATGAGTATTGTAGAAGATGATTGACGGGATGAAGTTTCACAGATCAAAGTCAGAAAATGTATGCATGTTACAACACGCAGTTCCAGTACTTACAAGTGATTTCATTCACTCATAAATTAACCTTTCCATGACAAGGCTGTCATATGCACAGCTGTAGTACATCTAACATGGCACCTCCTAAAGTGTGTATTAAACATAATTGATCTGTAGTAAGAGGACGACATCTGGAGGATCATCTACATTATAAGTAGGGAAAGACCAGATGGGGAGTCTCAATCTTTACCTGAAATAAATCATTTGTCCCAAACGCCATGGGTACTATAGCAGATCGTTGCTGTTCATGACTAATAACCAGTAAGAAAGGAACCGGGTACCTGGCATCTAAAAACATGATGGAGGTGCAATACAGCAGGTGGAAAACTATTGACCTGTGTGGACCAAGTTGTGTGTAACTCTTCCAACTTACAGGCCGATGTCCAGTATGCTGCACTGGTAAGACACAAAAGAACTGTAAGCGCTGATGCCATGGGTATGAAGCTCACCAAATGTAAAGCTCACCATACACTATATAATCTGACTGCATAATCTCCTTTAGCTCTACCATCATATATGCAGTGTAAGGGCCTGTCTGATTTGATACAAGTTGAATAGATGTTTTAGGTTTCTCCCCATATTATATAATTTTGGTAAATCTAAAGGAGAGGTATAGAGAATGTAAAACCAGATTGTATAGTGTATGGTTAGCTGTAGATCCTTTGCCATGAGATTGGTGTTTTGACCTCCCAGTTCTGTTCTCCCTCTGAAATGGTGTGTAGCTTCTGTAGCCATCAATATGTAGTACAGACTGGAGTGTTTCTTAGCTTGCATAGTTTCACTCAGACATCCTATAATATATTTGGTCAACTAATAACACTTCAATATGCATAGGATCGTAAAGAAGCATTCATTTTGCTGTAGACTTGGAGAATTAGAGTAGTGTTATGCTCTGCTCACAACTATGTGACACAGGAACGCATGCATTCAGGTGAGATCACGTGTGACAATGTTTGCTGCTCTGCAGTGCCATTATTTCTTAATGGCACCTCAATACTCCTATCCAAAGCATGTGCATTGCCTCGCATCACAACTCATAATCACTTATTACCATGCACTGTGGAGCGGTACAAGTTTTTAAAAAAAAGAAGAAAAAAAAGGTTATGCCCTTCCTTGGTGTTAATTGGATGTGATAGGCAACCCATGCAAATAAAAAAAGTGTGCATAGCTTCACCATCCAGCTAATCTGCAGGTACATTCATTCTGTGCGATTTAACCAGCGTACGAACTGGCAAAAAGTTTCTGTAATTTCTCTTCTGGTCGAATATCCTTCAATAGGTTAAAATTACAAGATACAATTTAAAAAAACAAACTACCGTGTTAATCTGTAAAAAATAAGTCAAGGCAACTGGACTTGCTGTATTTTTCTTGAAGACGTTTCACTGGACATCCAACCAGCTTTCTCAATTCAGAATGACTTGTAGAAACATTCTCTGGGAATAAATATGGTGAATGTTGTTTCAATCCACATAATCTGTAAATCACAACCAGGTGTTGATTGCATTTGCATAATTGGAGTCTAGGCAAATGCAATCAACACCTGGTCGTTACTAACAGATTATGTGGATTGTGGATTGGAACAACATTCACCATATTAAGGTCTTGCGATGGTTGTACAGTGTATGGCCACCTTTATCCCCAGATAAGTTTTGTACAAGTAATTCTGAATTGAGAAAGCTGGTTGGATGACCCGTGAAATGTCTTCAAGAAAAATACAGCAAGTCCAGTTGTCTTGACTTATTTTTTACAGATGTACCATGACCTGGATGAATGAGAACCTTCACAGACAATTGCTGGTTAACTCGCACAGAAGAAGTTTACATGTAGTTCACTGAACAGATTAGCTAGGCAAAGTTTTTTTCTTAAAGACCCCTATGTGTTCTATCCTGTAATTGGACTTATCAGTAGCCATGCAACAAAGTACACAATATACTTATATTGTAGTGCAAAATGTATTCCAAAACTCTAGGATTCTTTAAGTACAATTATAGAAAATCAGCAATATCAAATTACCAAATTAAACCTCTGTCTCTGTATTTTTTTTAACCAAGACCACACAGGTAATAGAATAGGATGTACACTTGACAAATCAGCTAGGAACAAAAGCAAAGTTCAAGTTGTTGTTAAAGCGTAGGCATGATTGCCAAGTAAAAATCTGCAAAGACCACAGCAGTCCTCGCACATTTCAACGCTAATACATGGCATGTTGTAACAGGATGAGTGCCGCAGGGCCCACCAACCTGAAACGAACCACAGAGCCCAAATGTGTAAGAGTCAGTTCATGTCAAACAATTTATCATGTTTTTCTTGCTGACATGAACATTTTCTGCTAAAAGAAAAAAAAAAGTGTGTCAGTTCCTTTAGGTGCAGATTCCACTCTCAAAAAGCATTAACTCAAGTCAAGTCTGAGATGTAGCCATGACTCTGAAATCCCCACATAGCTACTTTCCTAAGATGAAACCTGTCAGGTATAGTTAGAAGAAGAAAAAAAAAGGTACCTTCTCAAGTCTGTGTTTATATTAGATGTATCCTGTCATTCCATTTATAGAAGCTCTTGGACTTCAAAATGGAGGGTCAGCAACTTGACCAATCATGTGTGGGCCGGACCATAATAATACACTGATGACTTGTCAGTGGGTAGGGGACTGGCTACATGCCAAGATAAGAATGTAACAGGCACAGTTTACCATCTCCATACCATCCTATGTGGCTCTCCGCAGCTGTGCATATCTGTACATATCTAAAGCAGAACAGTAGGTAAAACACACCAAATAAACTCAATTATATTAAAACATAATATGTTTTACCATCCTACAATCATTTTTAAATAAATGTAAAAAACAAACAAACAAAAAAAACAAACAAAACCATGTTATTGTTATATATGCACATACATACATACATACATACCACTCATTTGCCTAAAGCACCAAAACGTGTCAGAGGAGGAGAGCTAAAAGTGTTGGTGCCAAAAGTTATGCATAGGTGAAGCTTTAAATGCCTTTACAGGTCATCAATTTAGAGTTAACGGTCTTGCTGGCACAGTGTTGACCAGATCAGTGTGCTTATGCTTCATCATTATCCAGTCTCAGGCTGTGGGCAACCTTGACCAAGCTGTACGGCTTTAAATGTAGTAAAGGTGAAAAAGGGGGTCAGGGACTTTGCTATGCTACCCATTAGGAGACCCTCGATCACAAGACAGTTCAACAGCATTACAAATCTTTTGGCAGGTAATTCAGTTACCAGATACAAATCAGAGCTGCTAAGGCAGTTCACAGTTCAGTACTAAAAAGGTAAGGTAAACAAAGAGCGATGAAAGGCCTACGTGCATGCACAAGTCTTCCATTAGTTACTGTTG
The DNA here is from genome assembly GCF_000935625.1 of Nanorana parkeri. Lineage (NCBI taxonomy): Eukaryota > Metazoa > Chordata > Amphibia > Anura > Dicroglossidae > Nanorana > Nanorana parkeri. The sequence goes on along the minus strand of NW_017306651.1, from coordinate 510,632 downwards.
TTTACTCTTTGCCATGGCAGCCTGACATCAGCCCATCTCAGCAGGAGACATCTCTGTTAAATAAGCAGTCAAAAAGGCTGAGGGCACACTTGCCAACTTACATATTTTTTTTTTTTAGTGCACTTTGGGTCTCTTTTACATAGTGACAAAGTGTAGGGACCAGTTTAACGAGTGGACATTTTAAGGCAAATTATAGTTTGGACTTGAAGGACTTTTTCAACCTGACCAACTATGTAAATACTTTTAACCAGCTTTAATTTGCAAAAACAAAATCAAAAGAATAAAGGCAATCTTTTACCAAAAGTTCATCTATTTGGATGTTTACGGCATATGGAAGGGATGGTGGTAGGTTGCATTGATCCTTTTATTTTTCCTGGCAACTAAAATTACTGGATAGCTAAAATAGCCAAGATTGGGGTGTATATTATAGCTGATCCCAGCAGCCATTCTGCTGCATGTGTACAGACCTATAACGAATGATGTGCGTGGGGGCTTGGTGCAATCCCAGTTTTCTGGAGTCTGCCCAAACCCATACATAACTGTGACTAACACCCACCCTTCCCGGTCCAATCAGTTGTGGCAGGGGTACTTCCCGCCCCTTTGTCACATGTAGCTGCGGGGAGGGAAATGCCCTGGCCGCAACGGATTGGAACCACCGGTTAATCAGGAAGTCAGGTGGATCCCGACAATATTGTTGGGATCCATGCTGGCTGCAGGACGGCTCTGCACCATCAGCATATAGTGAATATTACCCCCTATATGCTGACTTTGGGTCACAGGAGTAGATTAGTAAATGTATTCCTGTGACCCAAAAGAGAAGTAAAGCCAAAAAAAAACAAAAAAACTCTGGCTTGACTTCTTTTTCAAGTTAAAAAATAAAAGTATTCTTGACCTTTAGGTAAAACATATGACATTTTCATTACCGCATGTCCTTCAGAGACTAGGACACTTGTTTTATAAATGCAGTTATTGTCTAAGTTTACAGCCCGTTTGAACTTTAACAGAGTGGGAACAGAAGACACTTCCTGCCCGCTATCCCGCGCTTCCATAGAATGCTCCACACTGTCTAGGGTCAGGTCTGTGACTGATTCCAGCTCTGGAACAGCTCCGTCCAAAGCCATAGGGACAGCAGCTGCAACTAAAAAGGATTGAACACATCTTCCCAAAACATGGCAAGCATTCTATTTCTACTACTTCCTTTACTGAGAAAAAGAGAAAATTAAATGAAAAAGTAGATAAACAGAAATCTGTTACATTTCCAACAAGGAACAGAGCAGCTTTATTACTCAAACTGCAAATAATTACTGAAAACCTAAAACACAAGGTGAAGTTCATAAAAGAGCAAGAAAGGCCGACTACAGATACTAATTATGTGAAGGACTGGAACCATGTGCACTGCAGATTTCTTGCTTTTAAAGTGTACCTGTCTGCTACATACTGCAGAGATAACAGGAGTTCCTTTAAGAGCACACTATATGTACAATCCCAAAGAAGATTAGTCTACTTTTCTGACCATGTATTATGTTACATGCATAGTGTGAAACATGGTCACATTGGGACCACCTTCCCCTGTCTTACCTAAATCATGGGATTCCTCTCCCCTAAAGGCTGCTGTATAGTTTTGAGTTCAGCACTGCTGTGCATGTTTCAGTACGAGGCCATTCACTCACAGACCTGTTGACAGCGCTAGCTGTTGCTAGTTGTAGTTCTGAATGGAATATGTGCTGGTAGGTTGAATGTGAAGTGCACTGTAAGCATATAATACCTTCCCTTGACTCCCCCTCCCCATGATCAACATGCAACTGCAAATTTTTCAAACAGATATCATTAATGTCTTCACTGGGTCCTATCTGCTGTTCTTTGCTTGGAGTTTTGTGGTGGTGGGGGGTTTGTAGCCTCCTGTAAATGTCATAGCATTTGGTGGAGATTTTTCTAAAGCATTATATGAAACAACACATCCCTGTGATCCCTTTAGATGTTCCTGTTTCTCCTTGCTGGCCACTGGGTGCTGCAGACTTTAGCTGTGAATGGTTGCAGACTCGTCCAAAGGGAAACGGGGTAGTGTTCTTTTACACAAAGCTAGGGAACAAAATGTTTGATGGCAGAGAAACCTAACAGCTGTGAGGGGTGCCAAGACAGTACGGATAAAGGGGGAGAGACTATTAACGAATGATGGACAGAGCGAAAAGAAAGGTTGACTAAAGATAACTGCTTCAGCTTGAGGGCCGGTTCAAACCATAAACAGTGAGACTGGCCGCTCTGAGACCTACTGTATCGAATTCCTGCATTCAGGGGCGGGAGGGAGTGTGGCGGTGCATTGAAGTCAATGGCACCACAGCCACACACCCCCGCTCACAGTGCGATCAACCGCACCAGAACATGTGGCACATCAGTGCCTGCCTTTCGATCCAGTGCGATCTTCAAAAATAGTGCAGCATTTTAGCAGATCGCACTGGAGTGGAACGCAGGCACTGATGTGCCATGCGCTCTGGTGCGGGCGATCACACTGCAGACAGGGGGCGTGGCTACGGTGCCATTGACTTCAATGCACTGCCACGCCCCTGAACGCAGGAAGCCCGCCAAGATATAATACAGTGCATTCCAGAGGCTGACCGCTCTGGTGGAGATGTAGGTTTGCAGGAAATTGAGAGGAATCAGTATCAACGCAGGGGAGAACTTGTTAGAAGTGTGAGAAAGAAGGTGATGCTAGAGTTCAGTTTTATTTCACTTTAAATTTTGTCTAAATAATCCCTAGTGTCTGTGTGCACGTGAGTAAGGGAGCTTAGATTGTAAGTTCTTCTAGGGCAGGGACTGATGAAATGAAAAATAAAAGGATGAGTAAAAAGAGAGCCTCTGCCTCTCCGGATGCTGGCACGCAAGTGAGAATTGATATGACAATGATTGCCGTGACCTGGTCCATTTTGGTTTCCATGTTTGTAAGGATATTTTTTTTATTCCTTTTATAATAAAAGTTCTGTTCTTATTACACATATTCAGTTATCTGGCCTTGGGATATATACAGAGCATGGAGGGATAAGCAATTGTATGTCTGGTTACAAATGAAGTGGGGCCCTATGTATTGAGCAAAGCAACTGGTACATTTTAATGTCTGGCACCCCTTCCTTCATATCGGTTTGCCACTAGGAGCACTTTCGAGTATGGGGATCATGTGACTAATTTTTAATTCTTCTCCTATGACTGTGCTGACGCCTAATGATTGGCCCAGTGTTGTCACATGGAGGGGCTGGGACAGGGTCCTTGAACCAGTGTAAGCACTGGGTTAAGTACACTTTAAAGATCACATTTTTTTAAAGTTTCAATGAGAACGGTAATCATTATTATAAATGGCAGTGGAATTTTCTACCAGGGGTACAACTATGAAAGACAACGGTATGATATTGGCACAAAGCAGCTTCTGTCTAATTGCAGCTGTGTTGGATATTTGGAGAAATGCATCAATCACAATGCAAACTAGACATTAATTTGTTTTGTCTCAAGAGAAAACTATGCAATGCCTTACAAGCAACATTTTGACAACTTCCTCCACAATCTGGGAATGCTCAGAAACAGGACATCTGGAAGAGTTGGGATGTCACAATATCTATAAGAACACAGTGCACTGAACTGGCACTTCCCTTCCTCCATCAGTCTCCAGTAATCACAGTCAGGCCTATGTTTTACTAGGCGCTGGTCCTCAACTTAGACAAAACAAATTCAACAAAACCCCACAAAACAAAGTCACATAATGCTCTTCTAAAGAACTCCCAGAAATGTGAGAAGGTAACCTTCAAGGTGAAAACAAAAGCTTACAAGCCATAACTACACCAAGTAATATGTACACAGCAATATTATATACAATTAGAATTACCATTTCTTAACAGTTAATTGCTACCACCTGTTAACCGGTAAACGACAAGGGGTCTGCAGCCAATGTACTTGACCCTGTGGAAGTGACCTGAACAGTCTGGGGATTAATACAATATCATGTGGACTGGATGCTGTGCTAGTAGAAAGAATTACATACATACAACATATAATACAAAACGGTTTTAAATATTAACATCAGCAGTGTCTTTGTCAGTGATAAGAACTCCTCCTAAATTTTAAGATATAGAATGCCACATGCAAAAAAGATCTGTTTATGGTATTGCCATTAAAAGGTTATCCAGTCACAAAACTTAAATGTTAACAGGTCCACCTTTAAGGAAAGAAAGTAAAAAACACTCACTTCCTGCGGCCTACACCACCGAACACAGCTTTAATGACGAAAAGGAAACCTTCAGAAACGTACAATAATGGGTGTATCGGTTTCCTGTGTTCTGCTTTGATCCTGGTGGTTCTTCCTGCCAACGCCTATGTCACTACAAGACACAGTAGTGATGGAAGGTTGAAGGTAAGGGAGCTACTGAGTGGGTTAGGAGACCGACACTCCTGGAAGTGTCGTTTTCTGAAGACATTCAGGTCTATTCACAAAATGGTGAAGAGTTTGGAGAAGGCAGGAGAAGTGAACGATCTAGGCCAAAATAGCTGATTTTTAAAAAATTCTCCAATTCAGCTAACTTTCTGGTTCAGCTATGTTGTCCTAGGTTGTTCACTTCTCCTGCCTTCTCCAAACTCTTCACCATTTAGTGAATAACCCTGATTGTAGCATACGATTCCAACATCAAAGCTGTGTTTGATTGGCGTGGGCAGGTGAGCATTTACGCTTTTTTTTTTTTACTTGAACATTTGTTATTTAAACTTTTTTGTGACAGTCACTTTCATAATTTTGCCTTTTAACAATGAAACAAACAACTCCATTGATTTATGCTGCTTTAAAAAAAATAGTTTTTCCTTGTTTTGTATATATACCAGGCATTTAAAACACAAAACGAACAACCGTGCCTTTGTATTTCTGTCCTATAATAGATCATCCATCTCCCTAGGTGCTGCTCACTTGGTGAAATAAAATACAGACCTTCAGGCCTGATCTAGCAATATTCAATGTGCGACTCTACCACTGTGCATGCATGTCAAAGCCCGAATCATTCCTATGGGACAGCCATGTACATGGTGTCCTCAATGGTGGCCTCCAGCAGTCTCTCAGAGTATGGCTTTCCCACAGGATAGAATGGGGCTGTGGTATGCTTGCATGGGACGAACTGGACATTTCTGAGAGAAAGGCTTTTGTGGCTCCAAGCAGGGCCACAACGAAGTTCGCTGAGGTTAAGTATAACACCCAGCTGGCAGCACTTATAGGATAACTTTACTAAGCTACAGTTCTGCTTTAAATGAAAGAGTCGCCAAATTGCATAGATTAATATAAGCAGCCAAATTGACCCCGCTGATTGGAGCTCTCCAATCAGCGGGGAGCACAAACTTTGTTGTTTGCAAAGCTTTAGGTCTGACTAAGTAGCAAGTGTGTCAGATCTCTTCAGATGTCCGACAATACTAAGCAGAGTATTATAAAAGCAATTATGCCTGCACATGTGTACATATAGGATTTACATATAGAGCATATATAGAAGCAAAATATTAAACCCTGTTGCCTGCATTTAAATAATTTAAGCTGACCACATTTATTCACAAATATAGCTCAAATACTGTAAATAGGTTAAGTTCATGTTTTAATTGGAAGAATTCCAGCACTTCATTACCTACATCAATAGAAAAAAGAAGAATAATGGTTACTTACAGATACTTCAGGTTTTCTAAATCTTGAAATGCTCCACTGGGTATCCTTTTGATTTGGTTGTTGTTTAGAAGCCTACAAAAAGAAAATGTAAAACAAATAACTAAAAGGAATTTAGCATTGTATCCATTTAACCATGTCAGTGCCAATCCATTGACATTTTACGAGGACAATCAAATTGTTCAGGAGGTGATCTGTGCATGGATTCTCTCCTGATCGGAGTGGCATGGATCGGCGACATCCACGTCCATCCAGTATCTACCTCCATCAAAACTGAATTGACCAGAGCCTATGTCGGTCTATGGGGATTTGGATGTAAACGTGTCCATTTACATCAGATTACCCCTTATCCGGCATGATCAGGTCTGGAGAAATGGAACACTGCTTTGTTTGTTTTTCCGGACCTGGCAAGGGCTGAGACGCAATTGGATGCCCATACGTTTACACGCGGCTGCCCATAAACTTTCGTTGGTCATCTTATCAGGTCCACCGGAAAAACTGACAGGCAGACCTAATTGGACCGCTTGTGTTAAAGGAGCCTTATAGAGTATAACTTGCTACATTATCTACTTGTTTGTATTGCGATTGGTTAAGACTGGATGGTACTTGTTTCCTGGTTTAAGTTATATAATAGGGGCTATAGCTGAACTTTCTTTAGCCTCAAGCTAGGACAACTGTAGGGTGAAGTACCTGCTTGGGGTCATCAATGCCGAGTGCTACAATAAAACACCAAAAAACACTGGTCACCTAACACCTTCTGTAACCCATTCAATAAATGTACATCCTATTGATTTGTGCCTCAGCCTTCTCTTTTCACACACTTCTAAAAAGCCTAACACTATGAATTGAAGTTCAACTTCAACAGGTCTCAGTGTTTAAATGGAAAGTCTTACCCTGGTAGAGTTATGCTAATGGTGGAGCTTGCTCTTAGATAATGACTTGCTCAGAGTCACACTGCACGTTAGGGTCATTTGGCTTTTTCATCAAGAGATGGTTTTAAAGTAGGCCTGCATTTAATGAAAAAATGCCAAGCAGATCAGAGTACCCTGACAATACTGAGCTGGCTCAGACAGAAGATCTGAAGCGATTTAAAAGACAGAGGGGAATATCAAAACTGGAGCAGACAGAATCTGGAGCAGTTACCCAGGGCAACCAATCAGCATCCACCTTTCATTTTCAAACCTGAACTAAACGAGAAGCTGACTGGTTGCCATAGGCAATTGCTCCAGATTCTTCTGCTCCAGTTTTGATAAATTCCCCCCCAAATGTTCCTTTTATGTGCTGAAGCGGCTCTTGTACTTTCTTGCTTAAAGCAGTAAACTACTTTAAGCCAGGCCCACAACAGAACTTGACCCTAACCAAGCCTTAAAACCTAAATTAGTTTCATTTTGAACACATTTGTCAGAAGGTAGGTATAAAACTAATGTCTCCATCACATTAAATATACACACTCAGAGAAGATGTCACAGCAAGCCTAAAATCTCCACTCCAGGAAACAGATATAAAAATAAAGTTGGTTTGATAAGAAATGTTTACATATTTTACTTAAGTGAGATTTATTTTTGCTTGAGAACGAAGGGAGGAATTGGGAAGAATATCTTTTGGCAGAGCCCATTCTTCCCTTTCAGAAAATACCTTTCATGTCGAGATGAACTTGGAGTTCTGCTTACAAGGCAAGTCTTAAACAAATAAATCAGGCAAATTTCATAAACAGTTATTACTTTGCTGTGCACCGTCTCTAGAGCATACTCTATTTGATGTGAATGCACAGAACGAACGTGTTATGTTTCATGGTTTCCCCCACAGGGTTTTGAAGTTGGAGGATCCATGACATGAGTTCATCAACTTTTAGCACGTTCAGCTTTGATTTGTTAAACATCATTACTACTGAAAATACGTCTAGGTGGTACATATTTTCTCCCTGGAGTATGCACATTCCAATAGGGGTTGGACAAAAAGTACACTTCACAAAGAAATGAACTTTATAAACATTCCTATGACTTTTAAATGGCAGAATGGTGTCTGAGAAGAGTTTGTTGATTACAGCCATCTGGTACTGGATGACACTGAGAAATAAGCATCAGTGTCATCCAGTGCCAGTACCTTTATACCCTCTACAGCAGGGGTCCCCAACCCCCAGGATACAGATCGGTACCGGTCCGTGGCCTGTTAGGAACTGGGGCCATTACCAATCTGGACACGTGTGTCACTTTCGGGGTGCGTGCAGGAGGCGCCGGCTGAACAGGCAAGCTTAGAGCCGCTGATAAAGGTCCAGACATTTTACTGGCGATTGTGCATGTGCGGGGAAGTGGGTCCCTAAAATTTGCAGTCGAGTTAAACAATAAAACATGAGCGTCTGTGCGGGGAAGCTACTGGCTTTATACTGTAAAGCCAGTAGCTTCCCCGCATTAGGCGCACGTGTGAATTTTTATCTTCGTGAATGTTATGGACCTACTTCCCCGCACATGCTCAATGCACCAACGCCCACTAACTTCTTACGCAAAACTGTACTGAATTTTAATAAATAGTTAGGGTACTTGAAGGCATTTTTAAGCCTTAAGTGTCACTTTAAATAACAGAGAAAATCAAAACACAGAAATAAGATAGACAAAACTGTTATAAAAGGAAAGTCAACTTACAGAGTGTTAAGACTCTTCAGATGCGTAAATGCACCAGGCTGAATATCCTTGATTCGGTTAAAGCGCAGATCTCTGCAAAAACAAGAATACACATTACAAACATGCATTTCTGAAAAGATGTGTGCAGCTGCAGCATATATAAATCAATTTACCACATTTCTGTTAGGAGAATACAAATGTCATAAAATACATGACTAAGGTAGAACAGATGTCCCCACCACACCTCACGGGCAAACTGCTGGGCCACCCAAACCTCCCTCAAACTCTCCCCCAAATAACCAGACAACACCGTCCATTGAGATGTTCGGCCATGACTGCCTTTTATTAAAAAATTAACCAAATATAAAATTCAACATCATTAAAAAAAAAACAGGTAAAAGGTTGCAGGTCTTTTAAGACCACTCCATTAACATTTTGTCTCTTCTGTACCACTAAATATATTAGGTCCCCAGTCGCACCTCACCGTTTTAGTGACAATCTCCAAAATAACCGCAGATCAGTAACTGAAATTCCTGTTCAATACCATTTCACACCATAAACTGGAGGACACCATACTAAGACCGGTCCCAAAACATTACCCCCAGCACCTTTTTTGGCCACCTTCAAACCACCGCTACAACACCACATAACTACATCCAAACCAAGGTGAGTGGGTGGGAAGTTCTCTCCATGATTCTCCGACTGCTCAAATGAGACTCTGCCTCCTTAGACCATTTTCAAAGCTCCACCTAACCTACCATAGACCAATCCAGTACAGACCAATCCCCAGAACTCTGGGGAAATTTATTAACCCTTGCAGTGGGGCAATCCCCGCTGCAGGGGTAAAGTGCTTGTTTGGTTTATGGAGGAAAATAACAAAGCTCACATGATCCTTTGAGCCCGCTTGCTCTTGGACCGGTCCCTGGAGCCTCTCTCCCCCTCCACTCCAGCAGCCTAAGGTCCCGTAAATCATCATTCTCTATAAGCTGTGCATAGAACATGCACTGACATGTTTTGTGTGCTGCATAGAATAAAAAATGCAGCACCAACTCACTTGTATGTTTTCTAATGTTGAGCCTGCGTTGATCAAACACACATGGTGTGAATAAGCCCTTAGACCAGATATATACGCGGCTACATAAAAGCAAGCATTTCTGAGCCAACAGAAAGGATGTCCTTGAGCTGGAAAGAGTCCAGCAGAGGGCAACCAAATTAATTAGGGGAATGGAGGACCAGAGCTATGAGACACGGCTACTAAATCTAAACATGTTCACGTTGGAAGTAAGGAGATTAAGGGGGGACATGATTTTCATGCATAAAATGTTCAATGGTGACAGCAACATTAGCAACAAACTCTTTACGATTAACTCCGTAACAAAGACTAGAGGCCACCACCTAAAATTGGTGGAAAAAATTTCCAGCACAAGGGGCGAAGGGGGTTCTTCACAGTTAGAGCGGTTAGGGTCTGGAACTCGCTGCCAGAGGCAGTGATTTCAGCTAAGAGTGTGGACACATTCAAGAAACATTTGGATGATTTCCTGAGAGACCGTACTATACAGGGTGCAGGTACTCTTAAGAATGAGATGATACATGGACCTATACATACGCACACATCAGCAAAAGGTTGGACTTGATGGACTTATGTCTTTATTCAACCTCAAATACTATGTAACGGTGTAGCAATATGAGGGTTCAGCAAACCGGACTTCTAATTGTCAGAAAAATTGTTATTGCATAAAGTGGTTTTTCCAACTCAATGGTTGGTTGAATTTGCTGCATTAGGTCATGTCTGCTCTTGAGATCATGTAGATGGGTCACTGCTCAACATTTCCATAAAAACATGTCCTGTACATGGCCCCCTTTGGAGTTTAGGTACCTATGATGGAAACGTCACATTTTAAATGCAAGAATACACCAGCTAACTTTCAACTGTACAGCAAAATGCTTGTGTTGAGCAAGTGTTGGGGTACATCCAAGATTCTGTGCTGGCACTCCTCCTGTCTCCATCCCTCACTTGCCAAACCCATTTGCCAGTGGGCGCCAGGAGGCTAGATTCAATTGTATGCTGAACCTGGACAGCAGCCGCCTTGTTAGAGAAAACTTGTGCATTTAGGGTGAGTCACTCAGATTCCTAAGCATCTCTTTGATTCAAATGCATAGTTCTCACAAACTGCACCTCCAGGCTTACCACAAAGGCTGTCCGAGCACGTAATGATGATAGGAAATTTCAGGGGAAGCATGCTAATTGCCTTATCTTGTAGGAAGAAAAGTCATCTTTTCAAGAATTCAAGAGTTACATTTTCTCTGTATGTAACACAACAGCACCAATAATTGCACAGCAATTACTATACCTTTCCCATCATCAAAAATGAGGTCTATGTATACAGTGTGTACATGTTCAAAGTATGATTTAGATAGCGCAGGAAAATATTGTTTCTTCAACAAAACCACATACATTCCATAGATAAGTCAATGGTCTACAACACTCATCAGAAATGTATTTCCATCTAATATAGTATTTATCCTAATCCCCTGTAACATGGTGCCAGTAAAACCTGCCAGGTTGGCAGGAAAAGTGATAGAAGGTAGATACATTTCTCCACGGATCCTTAGATTCATTATCTAAGGTAATGCCAGCATAGATTTGGAGGTAAAGAAAAATAGCTCTTTACTTGTATTGGTAAAACAAATCCTGGGGCTGGTGTTACTAGGAGTCTGATAGAGCTCTGGGTGGGACAGACTCCTAGTTCCATGGACCGTAGTTTAGTGAAGACTGCACAGGACTTAATTAGTGTGCAGCTGCACCTAGCTGGGGGGAAGTGTGTGTCTCAGTGCAAGGAGAGACAGTGTGCTGAATGCAGCAAGTTCTATGTTTGGAGCCAAGCCTGTCAGAAGGACAGGGTTCTGTGGATGGACTGTAACTGTTCCCAGAGAAAACAGACCCAGCTCAGAGGACTATCGCTAATACCCAGTAAGGCTCAGCGGAGCAGACTTTTATTTGTTTATGACAAGTTAAATGTTTGGGCTGGATGCCTGTAACCTTTTTTTTTTTTGTCAATTGATTGCTGTCTGGAATTAAAGCTGGCATTTTTGTTGAAGAGACTGCGCGTTTGCCTCTACATTGAGACTGGTTCCCTACACCCCTCATGTGAGTTATATCAGCATTATTGGGTTACATCATGGGATATCATCTGCTGCATTATTAACCTGAATTGTTACCATTTGTTTGAAAGCTTTATAATGATATAAACTGATGAAGAATGCTTAAAGCTACTCTCCAGCCTTCCCTTCAGTCTTGCACAGTTGTATCGGCTCCTCTCCTGGGCTGAAATTGCTTACTCGAATTTCACTGCACACTGAGCTTCTCACAATGTGCATTAGAATCAGTTCGAGCCATTCAAATAGAGCCCACCTAATTTCCTGGCTGGAGGATGTCCGTCATTATCTAGCGCTTTCCTCCTCCACAGCAATAATGTCCCTTTCTTTCCTTGAATTACAGTTCTTTCAGTCAAGGAGGCTCAGAATCACATGTGAGCGTTGCCTAGGGTGGTCTGCATGCAAATACAACCTTCCTAGGAATGCCCATTCCTCCAGACTGACACCCACCCATCAAGGCAATATTATATTTGTGGAACTGTTACCCAGAGCCAGCCCACTACTTCAATCAGGACCGAGTGCTCTTAAGAGTACTGAATTGTTTGGAAGAAGCTGGGATAATGGACTGGAAACCAGGACTGCTGCCAACAATGTCCACCATTAATGCTCTTTTTACTGGCTTACCAATTACGCCTCTATTAAAACAAACACAAAGTCTGTTAGCACCACTTCCTACACCATACAACATGACTAAGTGATCTCTAAAAAAGGGAATCCAAAAATAGATTGGTTATAAGAGGAAGCTGAATTGAAGCCTACGGTGGACTAAAATAATTTACATGCGGTACTCAACTGTCCCATCAAGCTTATTTCTATGCGATACCCAAGTTTAGCTAACTGCACTGTAGGAATCTTTATAAATGACCTGACTGTACCAACAGACATTAAATAACAATGGCTAGACTGGGCTCATTGTTGATGGGAGCCCTCAAACAGTCACATACAACAGTGATCAGGGATTTAAGTGGTTGGAGATTTTAGAACAGGAGTAGGTAATCTCGGCACTCCAGCTGTGGTGAAACTATAAGTCCTATGAGGCACTGCGAGACTGACAGCCACAGGGATGACTCAAGAAGGCAGAGGTATGATGGGATTTGTCATTTCAGCACATCTGGAGTGCCGAGGTTGCCTACCCCTTTTTTTAGAACCTTACCTGATTGTGGTTTAAATGCGCTACGCCTGGGCCAGGACAGTCTGCTACCTTCAAACATGCATCCCCCTTCCCTCCACTGGCCTCACTAGAAAGTTTATGTATCTAAAACTTTGCAGTACTGATCTTTGATGTCTGCCAGAAAGAGCACGAGATTAAGACTGGGTTCACACCTAGGCATATCGAATATGCGCGGTTGTGGCGCCACGACTTTTTACCGCGATCCGCAGTAAAAAAAACACGCGTTTCCGAGGGCTACCAGGCTGTATCCCAATGGATACGTGCGGCAAATACGCCCCAAAGAAGCTCCTGTACTTCTTTGGGCGTAGGGCGTTTTGCAGCGCGTTCCTACGCGCTGTAAAACGCCCAGGTGGGAATCATGCCCATAGGCAATCATTGGTTTTCACATGTTGAACGTTTTACAGAGCGTAGGAATGCGCTGTAAAACGCCCAGATGTGAACCAGGAAGTTTAGCTAAGGCCTAAGGTGTGAACCAGGCCTTAGGCCTGGTTCACACCTGGGCGGTTTACAGCGCGTTCCTACGCTCTGTAAAAGGCTCAACATGTGAAAACCAATGATTGCATATGGGCATGGTTCCCACCTGGGCGTTTTACAGCGCGTAGGAACGCGCTTCAAAACGCCCTACGCCCGAAGTACAGGAGCTTCTTTGGAGCTTATTTGCCGCATGTATCCATTGGGATACTGCAGAGTATCCCTCGGAAATGCGCGTTTGTCGCACGTTTCTTTTACCGCAATTTGCAGTCGAAACACGCATATTCCGTACGCCTAGGTGTGAACCCAGCCTAAGAGATCTTGAGGGGAATTTATCAAAACGGGAGCAGACAATATCTGGAGCAGCGGAGCATGGCAACCAAACAACTTCTCTCTTCAGTTTAGATTTGAAAATGGAGATGCTGATTGGTTGCATGGACAGCTGCTCCAGACTTTTGCCTGCTCCAGTTTTGATAAATCCCCCTCCATGAATACACGTGCAACTCTTCTCTGCTGTCTATGGCCACTTAAAGGAATGTAGGCCAATTATGATCATGCAGTTGCAAAAGGTCCTAAGCACACTAGCTATTACCTTTATAGTCAGAGAACCCTCATATGGGCACTTTTCTCATTGTTTGATAGAATTATTGGGACAGTGAAATATACTCTTCCCAAAACATAGAGCTGGTGTTGGACATTGCAGCTGACAAGTCAGCTTTATATACCGAGGGCTCAATGATCGCTCATTTCACAGTCTTCTTCCTTCAGAGAATGGCGACAGTCACAGCTCCCCATAGGCATTGCCCCTCATGCAGTGTGAATGAGGCATAAAGGTGCCCATACACCTTACGATTATCGATGCAATCAACTTTTCGTCCGATAATTGTATGTGTGCAATGCAGTGCCTGACCGACAGTACTGTACAATCGTACGACTTTTGACGGTCAAATCATTTACCGCATTTCGTCCAGGTGCTTTTTGTTAATTACGACTAAATTAATCTTGCGATCATCGGGGCAGGATGGTGCTGCCGTACGAAAATCGTACGACTATTCGATCATCGGACGAAAAGTTTTGTCAGATAATCGTAAGGTGTATGGGCACCTTAACGGTTCACAGTTGCAGCTGCTGATCTTAAACCACACAGTGCCGGAAGATTAGAAACTTGGAGAGTATCCAGCTGCAGTAGAGGGAAGATTTCCACAATAAGCAGCAGCCAGCAGGACATGGGAAGCACTTCATTAAAAGGTAAGTTATGTCCCTGGTACTACATGCTACAAATGAAACTAAACTCCTGCTTTAAATGGAAATTCAAAAATAACCATCCTACACAATAAATGGGCAATAAATGGGTTAGTACCAGTGGTAAAGTCATACTTCTACCTTCTGCAATATTCCTGAAACATGCAGGTTACCTCCAAACACTTTATCTGCCCTACTGTTTACTTTGAAGACTTAGGGCCTGCATTCTGAAAGCACCTGAAGGAAAATTGACAGATCTTCACCTAACAGTGAATGACAGATGATAAAGAGTCAGGCAGCTGCTTCCACTCATTCACACGTCTAAGATGACACAACAAAAGGTCATCCGAGAAATCCCCCAACCCACACATTACACACCATTCACAGGTTCTAATCTTCCCACATGAGCCACATTTATCAAACAGTCTGAGAAAAATATATTTTGTTCTCATTCTCTTTGGAAACCAATCTGTTTCCTCCATATAATTCTCCATGTGCAGTATGAGGGAATCTGTCTACTGGGGGAAAGAATAGTTGATTCAGACAAATTTTAGGTTTTGTTTTTTTTAGCAAAGTGTGATGATCAAGTACAGTAACAACCAAACAGGTGTCACTTTACTGCAATCAGATTGGTTCTTTCTAAAAGAAAAGAAATAGGTCCTAACTAGAGGTGAGGCTGGACAGGGCTCATACCCAGCTCGCCTAAGTTTGCCCGAGCCCGCTCAAAACGATTATAATCACTCCCGGCCCAATGAGTGGTGTCAGTGGCATTCTCCACAACTTTGTGGTATATAGCTGTGGAGCGGGGAATGCACCCCTCCACAACTGACTGGGCTAGGAGGAGGGGATGGGTTTAGAGCGGGTTTTGGACGAAGCCCAGACTCCTCACTAGTCCCAACAAATAGCAGCACTACCAACGTATAAATATATACACTGCCTGACCAAGAAAAAAAATAAAAAAGTCACACACGCTAATATTTTGTTGGACCGCCTTTAACTTTGATTACAGCACGCATTCGCCGTGTCATTGTTTTGATAAGCTTATGCAATGTCACAACATTTATTTCCATCCAGAGTTACATTGATTTTTCTCTAAGATCTTGTAGTGATGATGGGAGAGTCGGACGACTGTGGAAACAG
Organism: Nanorana parkeri; assembly: GCF_000935625.1. Classification (NCBI taxonomy): domain Eukaryota; kingdom Metazoa; phylum Chordata; class Amphibia; order Anura; family Dicroglossidae; genus Nanorana; species Nanorana parkeri. The sequence goes on along the minus strand of NW_017306651.1, from coordinate 495,163 downwards.
CACATCCCAAAGATTCTTAAAAGGGGTTGAGGTCTGGACTCTGTGGTGGCCAATCCATATGTGAAAATGATATTTCATGCTCCCTGAACCATTCTTTCACCATTTGAGTCCGATGAATTCTGGCATTGTCATCTTGGAATATGACCAATGTGCCACCAGGGAAGAAATAAATCCATTGACTGAATAACCTGGTCATTCAGTATATTCAGGTAGGCAGATTACCTCATTTTTGGGGGAACATAACGATGCTGAACCTAGACCTGGGCGACCCCATATCGTAACAGTGGCCGAAATCCAGGTGGTAACTTTTGTCTAGGCAGTGTATTTTATTATCAACAGCAAAGAGTAAAATAACAGAGAGAGAGAGTGACCGAGAGATATT
>NW_017306651.1:459721-494770 GCF_000935625.1 Nanorana parkeri | reverse complement strand
GACCCAGCCCTGTAATACAGAAAGTAAATATCCAAATTATAAATCTTTTAATACAGTGAAAATTTAAATCAGTTTTAAAATGATGACGATATATGAAAATATAACAAAATCCCAAGACCCCTATTAATAGATGGGGGACCCCAGCAGTCCAAAGTAATGCTACACAAAATATTAAAGCCAGATAGATCCAGGCCTCGAGCACTCCCAGCAGAGATTAGCATTGGCAGTCTATGTATTATATTTCAGTAGTTTCGGCAGAGAAAGTGTAGATGAAAGTATTGCCAGTGTAGTGGATTTTGCAATATTCCCTCATATATTGTTGCTTTACTTCACACAACACTTAACCTAAGTAAATAATCCCACAATGATTATAATTTGTAGATTAGTAACCATGTAATACTGCAGTACTTTTATCCCTTGCACTGAATTTGTCAGTAGTCCCACGTTTCTCTGTAGGTTGGGCTTTTCTAGGGTGGTGTTGGGGTATATTTTCAAGCAAATGCCTGATTTGCTGCGATCAATTCCACGTCTCTCAAAATTGAAACCCAGGTTTTTAGTACTGGATTGTGTGGGGGGTTTGGGGGGAGGCAGCAGCTTGATGCACGAGTTGCCAGGAGCTGGTTGGGATGCCAACCAGAGTGCCACAGGTTGCCAAGAGCTCTTAACCTGGGACACCGTGGCCGGAAAGGGGGCATCAGGCACAACAATGCAACTGCCTCATTATAGGAATGGCCCTATGTATGTACACACACTAATATACACATACATATATATTTATTATGTTAGTCCAATAAAAAAAGGTATCATTGCATACTGCAATACTCAGTTTTTTTTTTGTTTTTTTTTACATTTTGTCTACTGGACTAATACAGGCAGGGGACAACTGAACTCATGTAATAAATGTTGATTTAAATATAAAAAGAATTCCATATCTTAGCCTTATGATAAGAAAGTCATCGTTGTTGACACATTTTATAGTTTCTGAGCATTTCCCGTACAGATATGAGAAAAAAAAAATGGCAAAACTTTTTCTCCGCCTTACAGCATTCAATTAGTCTTGAGCCAAAGCAAAAAACAAAATGGATTTTTAATATGTAAAAGTGATGTTACACAAAAAAGTGATGCAATGAAATTCCTTAAAACCGGCCATATGTCTTTCATCAATTATAGTATATTTAAACCATGTGCTATCTGTATGGATACAAGGGATCATAGCAGTGGGAGGCACATTAATGTATTGTATAGCATCGGAGCGCTCTAATTCAATCTACAGGATTAAATCAAAGCAGACCCCCTCAGTATTACCAGTATATAGGAGGGCCACAAAATGGGGTCAAACTGGTTCAGGAGAAGACCCTTCAGAGCAGCTGTCCATGGCCACCAATCGGCTTCCCTCTTCAGTTAAGTTTTGAAAATGATAGATAGAAGCCTGATTGGTTGCCATGGTCAACTGCTCCAGATTCTGTCAGCTCTAGTTCTGATAAATCCCCTTTAGTGAGCCCGCCCCATTCACACTTGAGTGTGTGTGTTCAGGCAATGTTGAAGCATTTTATTGTGCGGATTTCAGGAGCTTTCACGTCAATGGAAAGCCAGTAACTAGAAGTCAGAGACATTTATCGCACACACAACAAAAACAACCTTACAATGCATTTTTTTTAAATAGGTGCCCCCCATTGATTATCTGTGCCACAAACAAGTACTGAAAAAAAGTTAATGTACTTTTTTTGAGCAATATATGGCGACAACAGGCACCACCAAAAATATTGTGATATTCATGCTAAGCGATTTTGTGCTTTAGAAGGCATGCAACCAAACGTTCAGGAGTGAATGGGGGTTAATATTTCATGTATTTAACCAATCAGAAGTCAGATTAGTACAAGACTAGACATGAGTGTTAGCTATGGAGATTGCTCTTTGCACAGCATCACTAAATGAGCCCATATGTTTATATTCTAGCACGTCAAATAGGTTGACAGATGCCATCGTTATCAGTTACGTCAGCCGCTCATTTAAGTGTTTATTTTACTTTTAAACCTGTAAAGATGTTATCGTTCTGCTAATAGAATGTTACACACTGCAGAAAGTATGCCGGTATTTCTCTAGGTATTTGGATATTTCCATCTATTATCAGCGTTTAGTCTGAGAGGTGCAGTCAATCTTCAGATCATTTTGTAGAACTCACCAATTCCACAAATTCCTCATCTGTGCTAGAATCGAGTGTTATTCTACTTGGTTATCGAAAACTGATTTCTTTTTCATGCTCACTACATTTACTTCTGCGGAGTAAGCTGCGGAGTGTGGAGTAAGCAGACATGTAAGATAGTTCAACAGCTAGGCCCCTTTCAGACGGGCCCGATCGGATTCCCAATGTAAGTCTATGGGCAGCCGCATCTAAATGAACAGGCGTACGTTTACATCCGTATGCCCCTCGCCCTGGTCAGGTCCAGTTAAACCAAATGGAACAGTGTGCTGTTTCGCCAGCCCTGATAATGCTGGATAGGGGGTAATCTGATGTACACATGTCTGTTTACATCCGATTCCCCATAGACCAACATGGGGTCTGGCAACTGATTTTTTTCCTCCATTGCAAACTTAGCTTCTACTTTGTAATGCGTATGTAATATTCAAGGCTAAAAAAAAAGTGAGAGGTCCAGAATGTGGATCCTACAGCAAAAAATGCAGTATTGAGTTTTGAACTACAGCGCTGTCAAACAATGGCACCAGTCTTGTTTTAGCTTTAGGACCAAGTTAACCCCAGCTCTCTATCATCAATACCCCGCTGAAGTTTCCCAAGTGAAACTCAACCTCAACTGATGTCTCTTGTTCCCCCACAATTTCTGTCTTCTTATGCAGTATATTCAGTAGGGCTGCAGCTAACAATTATTTTCATAATCGATTGGTTGCATTAAAAAAAATCATCTCTCGATCTCTCATGAGAATAGTTGCTGCAGCCCTTATATTCATTGTATGTACCTGTGTTTGTTTGGCCAAGGTAGATGCTGCAGTTGCATTCCTATGATCCTACAAATAATCCTTTGAACCAGACAACTCCAGACATGACCTGCTGGAGATTGGAGCAGTGGCTACTTTACAACACACACAGGGACCATGGGGAACAAAATAAGTCACCCTCCAGAAGGAAGAAAGTGTCAGCACCAATTCAGAGATGATTTGAGGATCTACAGGTGAGTGATACACAAATAAGATACATTTCCGTTAATAGTTAAGGTACGTGAATTCATTTTTAAGATTTACCTCCTGAGTCTAGTGTCACTTACATATTACAGCAGGGTTTAACAACTCATGTAGTTTAATTTACAGTTGCCCTAGACCAGGGGTTTCAAACTCAATTTAGTCGGGGGCCACTGGACAAATTTTTTAGTCCCGTGGGGGCCACTACTATATACGGTACCAGTTTTAATGTATGCACGTTACAAGCGGCAACTGTCACCTATTCAAATTAATGATCAGGTGACAGCTGCTGCATGTACACACCTGCACACTGCATGTAATCAAATGTGAAAGGATTACATGCAGTTAGGAATCAATAACTATCCCTGGATACACAATTGTGTATCCAGGGATAGTGATTGTTTTTGTTACTGCATGTAATCATATCACATACGATTACATGCGGTGTGAAGGTGTGTACATGCAGCGGCTGTCACCTGATAATTAACTTTAATGGGTGACAGTTGCTGCATGTAAAACGCCAGATTAGGGATTCCTGCTGCAGGAAAAACACAAGTTTGTGACACAGGAATCCCTAATCGCACTTAAAATATAGGGGACTCCCTCCTATTCCAATCCCCCCGCACACAAAATAATACACTCCCCCCATCCCCGACACACATTTAATACACTGCCCCACCCAGCACATATAATAATAAACTTCCCCCCTCCCTCCCAAACCCCCAGAACACATAATAAACTCCCCCCCTCCCTATCAAGCCCTGTCACCTGCTGGCATCTGTGCAGGGAGGAGGCACATCATCATTCCCTGGTGATCTAGTGGTGATTAGTAAGGTCTAGTGCAGACCTTACTAATCATTCGTTTGGAGCTCAGAACTGACAAAGCTCTGGCCCAAACTGACAGGAGCAGCTCTGCGGTCTGCATCCGACAGACATGCAGACCGTGTAGCTGCTCCCGCAAGTCGGGCACGCGGCCCGTGACCGTATGCCCGACTTATCAGCTGGCTGCGGGCCACATAGTACAGGCACGCGGGCCGGTACTTTGAGACCCCTGCTCTAGACTATTCTTTTTTTTTCTAAATTCTTTATTTATGCAAACATAAGAGCACTTATACAGAGCAGTGAAACATCTGGGCCTTGCGGCCAGGCATTTCCATACATTTGTACACAATTTGGATTTATCCTATACAGCGCTGTCCAGCTCGGCCAACCCCCACCAATTGCTGACTTACAAAAAATTTCTGTCGGGTTTGCATCTGTGCTCCCATCACCTTTTCCATTTTACTGACATACGACTTATGTGTATACACTAAAAACAAGATAACTCTACAAAGGATACTATCCCACGGTCGGCGCGGATAGTTCCATGTTTATCCACAGAGAGTAAATGGACGAGAACTACACGAGAAAGAGAAGAAGAATACACAGACACGAAAGCAAGACATCCAGAGGAGGGGAAGACAACACCCAAGTCCCGGTCCACGAGAGCCACCCTCTTGTAGGCACCAGCACCAGTATTTCACCCCTGGCTGCCCTGAGGAGACTCAGCGGAATCTCTGAACAAGTACCATGCTGCCCAGTTAGCCACAAATTTGTTTTGGGTCTTACGGATTGATGAGGTCAGGTCCTCCAACTCTAGACTATTCTATAGAGGTTTATACATTATAGAGTAATGTACAATGTCAAACTAAAACCAGAACATGGCAAATTTCTATTTAGACATCCTGCATTTTTTATTGTTATATAAAAGAAAAAGCACTTGCCACACAGAGGTCAAGAATGCCCACAATGCTTTCCCATGCACTTCCCATGAATTTTTCAAAATTTGGTGTATGCACAATAAACTTTTTTTACTTTGTATGTGGAAATATAAAAGTTTGAGCACTTGTGTTTATAGAGATGTTTATCCAAGGCATCTCTCCATCTGCTTCCCACCAGTAAGTGGTATAAACAGTAACTAATGTCCCTATAAGCAGATTAAAACCTACTCAACAAGGAGCCATGGCAACATACAACACAAAAAATTCTAACTGCAACAGGAGAAATGAAATCCATGCTTTCATCTGGAGGAGGCCTGCCATGGAGGATGTCTGCACAGAATAAACATTTTTTCTCAATGTGATGGATTTTTACAGTTCAAGGAAGAACACTACAAAATGCACTATTAAAGTCCAAATTCTTTCCAAAGTCCAAACAAAATCGCATTTTATAATCCGTTTAGTCAAATATCAAATGTACATACTCACATAGTTAAAAGGAGTTGTAAAGTCCCAACATATCCTCTCCTGTTATAACATCAGCATTGTAATAGGAATACATAGAATTGTTTTTGATTTTGCAATCAAAGCTTACTGGAAAACAAAACCTCTTGTATTGAGTGCTATTTTCTATCTGTTCATCACTTTTAACAACTTCCTGGATTCCCTGTTTGCTTTGCATCTCCTTCCCTGATGCTTAATGTGATGCAATTTTGATTTCTCAAGCCAATATATCCCATCATGCAATGATAATGTTACATTGTTCAAACTTTGAGTTGCAGTACAGTAGGCAGGCTCTGAGAGAGTTGTGACAAGAAAGTGTATATTCACAGGGCCGAGAGACATTGTGTCAGTGCATTGAGGAAGTACATCCTATGGGCATAGTTTACAAACGTCTAGACCCATATGTTATTAGTGGTGGGATAGAGCTGATGGAAATTCAATATAGAAATACATATTTTTAGTCTTGACCATAGATATCCTTTAATGGGGCTGAGGTCCAACCTGGCTTTTGAAACTCTGCAGTTTTGGCACAAAGAAAGGCAAATCAAACCCTCCAGCAACTGCTAATTTTGCCACACAGGGGAAGGAAAAAAAACCCAGACTTTCCTGAACCCTTCAAAAGGGCAGTCCCATATTATCTTTTAGAATTCATACTTTTGAATAATATGGAGAAGAAAGAAGAAAGAAAGAAGAAGTCCACTCTTCTTCTAAATTCCTGTATTGTTTGTGCCCCGGCCATCTCATGTGGTAAAGCATTCCACAGCCTAACCACTGTTACTGTGAAGAATCCCTTCCTAAGCTAATGGTAAAATCCTCCATCTTCCATATACAACTGAGGTCCTCTTAGCATTGTTTGCCTTTATCCTGGCCTAACATTTCATTCTAATCATTATACTTTATATTTATTTGCCTCTATTTGAATCTACTCCAAAATGTCCAGTTTGTTTATCATGAAGTGCCCACAACTGTAATCTATATTCTAGATGTAAATGTAAATCATTCATACAGGTGCAATAATATAATAAAGTAATAATATTACACATTTTTATTTCCTTTTTAATTCCAATACTCAGTTTGCTTTTGCAGCTGTCACCTGGCTCTGAGAGGGGCTGCTTAGATGACTGTTCACCAGTTTTTTTAAAAGTACTTTCCCGGCTCTGTTTTTCCCCAGATGTATTTAGTTCAATGTAGAGGGTATGCTGTCCCCTGGCCAAGGTGCAGAAATGTACATATATTTAATATTACATTGAATCTGCAAGGACCCATCGCTGATCCTTTCGGTACACCCCTGCTAACTTTAGCCCATTTTGTATATATTCTATTCACAGCCAAAATGATTCCCTAATTAATGAAAAAGCCAATTTTAGGATCAACCAGGAACTGAAATCATACAAATCAATACTTGAGCACTAATCACATGGTCTCTGTCAAATGACAGGCTCACAGTTCAGGGAGCGTTGCCATCCCAGAACATCAGTCCCACTAGAGATCACATGATCAATGCCTTGGCACAAGTCACCAACCCAAATCTGGAATCAATATATGAATAATTAATTCACTTGCTTTTTATTCTATCTTTGTGGGTTATTTAAAGAACAACTCCAGTTTAAAATGGTATTAACCCTTGGAGTGAGGCTACCCCCGCACTGCAAGGCTTAACTGATCATGTTTGCCTTGGGTAAACAATAACGTTATACTCACCTCAACCTCCGAGCCGGCAAGCTGTGACAGCGCTCCCTCCTGCCTATCTCCTCCGGCAGAATTTACATCTTCTAGATTGGAGAAGGAAGGAGGCAGTAGCTGTGGAGTGGTTTTGTCTTGCTGTGCCTGTGTGTTTGTGGAGACACAGAGCTTACTAGCACATACAAGGGTGGCTCCATAGGACCCTGCAAGTGAAAGGAGCCACCCTAAGACAGGCTATCAGGACCAGTGCTCAGAGGACCAGCTGCAGGAAGCTAAAACCTGTAAGCATCAAGGAGCAGCATTCACCGTAAGTGATTGACTTAGCATTTGAAATAGCTTACAAAGCTTTTAAATTTAATATTACTTGAAGGAACATTATGAATATCTTTCCTGATTTCTCAGACCATTTGGAAGGAACATGTGGCACATTAAAGGCCTACAACCATTTCCAGTCATCATGTTTATGTCTCAAGTATTTAAGACATAGGCACTAAAATATGCAGGGTACAGTAAGAGACAGGCTGTCAAAAACAACATTTTTACAGCCATAACAGGAGAGAATGTATAGTGCAATTATTCTTTAGACCAGGATGGGCAAACTCCAGCCCTCTAGCTGTTGTGGAACTACAAATCCCATGAGGCATTGCAAGATTCTCACAGCCACAGGCATGACACCCAGAGACAGGCCTGAGACTGGCATCCCGGGTGTCAGTAGGAAGCTGCAGAGAACGGCGAACATTTGTTCACCAATGTCCTCCCGGCACTATGGGATCTGAAGCGATGCAGATTACAGCACTCCCGGTCCCATAGCTGTCATTACTGGGCTCCTGAAGTGCGATCTGCACTTCAATAGCTTATTTACAATGGAAAGGTGATACTAGGGGTCTTTTGGACCCCCAGCCCGTTGAGAAAAAAAACGGACGGACGGCACTGCTGCATTAGCGGGTTGCCATCTCCAGGCGGCATTTTTTTTTTCTGCTCGCGTACGCACTGGCAGAAAAACTATCAGCTGCTTGCTGATCTCCCTCCGGGCTGTGAATGCAGAAGTGATGTGTATTGCATCACTTCCGCATTCACCTGTCAGTCATCTGGCTGCTATAGCCAGAGAAAAGAAGCTGATGAAGCAGATATGATGAAGCAGATAAAATGTTTTATCATATAATATAGGGGAAACCGTTTTATTTTTTATTATTTCGGTAATTTTTCCTTAATATAGTAAAAAATAAAACCTGCAGTGGTGGTTAAATACCACCAAAAGAAAGCTCTATCTGTCCTCAAAAAATGGTATAAAATAATTTATTTCAGTACAGTGCTGAATACTGAAAAACGGCCTGGATAGGAAGGGGGTTTAACACCGCGGACTTCAAGTGGTTAAAGTCCCACGTCCCTGCGCGACTTTACGTAAACATGCTTTGGGTGCGGCTACGTATGAAAACGATGAACGCTCCACATATGTTGGGTATCGCGGCGCACGCCAGGTTAAGAGCAATAACTGGCAGTTAAAGTATCTCTATTTTTAAAGCCCAACTACAAGGAAATTAAGTTTTCCCTTGTAGTGGAGCTTCCCTTATACTGCAGGGGTTAACTGCTCATTTATACCTAGGGAACAGGAAAAGCTGTTTTATTTACCTGATCCTTCCTCCCACTGGCTTCCTTCAAGCGGCTAGACCAGTCCCCATGCCTCTTCTCTCTCTTGCTCCGGCAGCCTAGGTGCGGCTAATGTCATCAAGTCAGACATCCCAACTCTCCCGGACACTCCGGGAGTCTCCTGCTATTAGATAGCGGCTCCCGGCCGCCCGGGAGGGAAACACTTCCTCCCGGAAAGGTTTATCTGCTCGATCAAACAAATAAACCTTTCCCTGCGATCGTTTTTTCTTTTCCGACATCGGGAGCCGCGGCCCGTCGTCAGTCAGAAAAGAAAAAATAAGGTATACGTATGCATAGCTAGCTTCCTATTGGCTATTGCACTTTGCAATAGCAAACTAGGTAATGCACCCGCCCACTGCTGCTGTCAATCAGTAGAGGGGGACCTGAATTTTTCTATCAGGTCCTCTTCTGGTGATTGGAAGCAGCAGGGGGCGGGTGCAATAGCTAGTTTGCTATTGCAAAGTGCATGGTGGGTGGATGGTGGGGGGGGGAGAGCACCTCCCTGAAATTGCTTCTTTCAGGTTGGGATCCCTGTCAAGTACAATGCAAGCTCCATAGTTCTGTACTGTACATGAGGACGCAGAGGGACAGTCTACAGCCAGGTAGGTGGGGGAGAACATGATTGCCAACTGCCTGGGGAGCAGGGATAAGGTAAGTAAAATAGCCATTTCCTGTCCCCTAGGAATAAATGTGCAGGAGCGGCTCTACTGCAAGGTGGACCCCTGGAGTCAACAGAGGTCACAGAACCCTAGTGATTGTAGACAGTTCACGGATCAACTTTTTTTCTTGACATCCCCTTTCACATAACTTGTAAAAAAAAACTCATAATATATCAAATTCAGGTACTTCCACCGCTTGCATTCATGAATACAACGCTGCATTATTTTGTGTCTCTTATATCTGCCTGGAGTTCAGCTTTAAGCCACATGTGGTTTTTGCATGTTGTTCAATATTAAAATGTTAGTTCTCTCTGTGGGGGGAAACATTTACTTAAAAGGAGAACTATGAGGTGAGTGCTTTCCACTCACCTCATAGTTCTATCCGACCTGTGACAATGAGACTGTCACAGGTCGGCTTAGTAGATTGGGAGGTGAGCAAACACATAACGGTGTTCGCTCACCTCTCGATCCTGTCACAGCCCTCCGCCGTCACAGGGGAGGGGCTGGATTCCCCCCTCCCTGATCCGCCAGCGCTGACTGGCGGATCTGACGGGGAGGGGGCGGGTACAGCTGGCTCTGCCTCTAGATAGGCAGAGCCAGCTGTCACTCACGCAGCTGGGCGGATCCAGACATAATTGTCGGGATCCGCTTCAGCTGCGGCGTCTCAGTATACCGCGAGCAGTAGCACTTCTTACACTTATGAGTTAGTTCACCTTGAGCCTATCCCAATGGCATCATACTATTGTCTGGTCTCCAAGAGCCTCTAGATGTGTTTCGCATTGGGAATCTGTGCAAAAAAATGTCCACAGGTGGTCTTCACTCCCCAGAGATAGGTGACGATCTTCCCTTCTTCCTCCCCTCTATGTTGGCGTGAATGTGGAAACATTGGATCACTTTCATATTTGGTGGGCATATGAACCATACGTCAGTTTTGGGAACCCGTCTTCAGATACATTTTCTCAATTACTAGCATCCCTCAGTTCACGCCTTCTGTCCAACTAGCTTTCTTAGGTGTTGGATTGGACATCTGGCTCCTTTCACAACGCACCTTTGTAACTCCTACTTTAACAGCTGCTAGACTGGCACTAGCCAGGAAATGGAAACAGATTACTACACCGACACTACCAAAAACAATTGACATACTCAACACCCACGCCCAATTTGAATTTCTTTTTGCAAAAGTACGATGTGAGGGGGAGATCTTCGCCAAAAACTGGAAATGCTGGCTTGATGACCCTCGATGCATGGTATATTTAACTTAATGGTTAACTTGAACTTGTATTACTCTCATCGGTCCTTCTAAACACTTCACTCGTCCCTTTGTAACCATGTACCATATTGATCCTAGTTTTTTTCCCTTTCTGTAAAATTTTAAACTTTAATAAAGACTTAATGTTTAAAAAAAAAAAAAACAGTTTTCTTCTTGCACCTATTAAACAGATATACTAAAACACTTTTAATGATGCATTCAACAGACCAAATAGAAGCAACTAAAAGAAGTTGTTTTTTTAGTGTTTACATACACATTATGCAAATATTTTGCTGTGCACTAGGGGTACATTTATTGCAACATTCATCATGACATAACGGCAGATGATCTGCAATATAAAATGCAGAAAGGAATCCAACAGTGTAAAACAAAAAAAAAACATAAAAAACTGCAAGCATGAAAAAGAAAAAAAAAACCTTGGCGTCCAGGGGTGCCAAAGCCCAACCTCTGCTCTCCTCTCATCGCTGAACAAAAGTTCTGCATATGCCAGCAAGACTGCAGTAACCATGTCTACTTTATTCCCATTCAAAGTCAACATAGCAGGAAATGCATAACAGCCAACAGACTAGCAAACACATTGAGAGAGAACAGAGCATGAAATCCACACAAAGGGACTCGGGATAATCAACTTAGCGCACTAACTGGATGATGTCAATGGCATGTCAATGCTGTTTTAACTGCAGCGTCAAAAAAATGTGTCACTTAGAGAAAACAGGAACCTTCTCGCCTCAAATTAGATGTTACATCTCCGAGAAGATTGTGAAAAGACCCCGGAGAATAGCACGCTGACCTTTTCCTGCCACTCATGTTATAGTATAAGAGAGGGAATGCTATACGAGGCACATAAAACACTGCATCATGTGAATAAACTGCCTGCCACCACTTGCAGGCTTCTGCATTACAATGAAAGCGTTATTGGGCTGTTTCTTGTCGGCACGGGGGCTCATTTATACGGATTTAAACATTTAAAAAAATGTTAGCTTTTAAAAAACGGAATGCATACCATTAGGAATATGGGCACCATGCCACCAGGAACACTTAAGTGTGAATGGACTCCAAAATACTTATATTGACAAGCAGAACCAACAACAGCAACTGACATGTGAGAGCTGCAGTTAACTTTAAAAGTACCGTATATCTGTATCACAACTGCATCTGGTGTGAACTAGCCCTTAGTCTTGTCTCAGTCTATTACCATTGGAACAAGCATCCCCGGTGGAAGATTTTCCCTCTGTTCCTGTTCTGGTGAAAAGTAAAACTTTGGATTATTCCTCACTTTTATTCCTGGTAGCAGCGATCATCAGAACACAGAGCCTCGGAGCATTTGCTGCCCTAAGATAATGTGCACATATCCAACCACCCTCTAAAAGATGTGGTGGCTAACGTACTATAAGGGCCCTCAGCTGAAGCCTTTCATCACCAAGGGGACCCATATGATATTCAGTATACAGCAATCAGCCAATAACATTATGACCACCCTGCTAATATTAAAAGGAGAACTATGAGGCGAGTGCTTCTCCCTCACCTCATAGTTCTAGCCGACCTGTGACAATGAGACTGTCACAGGTCGGCTCAGTAGATCGAGAAGTGAGCGAACACATACCGGCGTTTGCTCACCTCTCGATCCTTGCTGGATTCCCCCTTCCCGCTCCGATCCACCAGTGCTGACTTCTGATCGGACGGGAGAGGGGGCGGGTACAGCTGGCTCTGCCACTAGAAAGGCAGAGCCAGCTGTCACTCACGCAGCTGGGCAGATCCAGACATAATTGTAGGGATCCGCTTCAGCTTCGGCATCTCAGTATACCGCGAGCACTAGCTCGCGGTATACTGTCGCGTCTCAGTATACTGCGAGCTGTAGCTCGCGGTATACTGAGCTTAGGCTGACGGGAGGACGCTAGTTTGTGTCCTCCCGTTACCCTAAGGAGAACTATGGGGAATAGCCTTAACCTCATAGTTCTCCCTAAAGTAGGTCCCCATTTTAATGCCAAAACAGTCCTGACTCCACTAGACCTCCTGAAAGTATTCTGTAATATCTGGCACTAAGCCATTTGAGCTACAGTAGCTCTTCTATTGGATCGGACTACACGGGACAGCCTTTACTCCCCACATGCATTAATGAGTCTTGGCTGCCCATGACCCTATCACTAGTGCACCAGTTTTCCTTCCTTAGACCACTTTTGGTAGGTCCTGACCACTGCAGACCGGGAATATCCCACAAAAGCTGCAGTTTTGGAGTTGCACATGTTGATGAAGACAGTCAAAAACTGAGGACATTACATGAGACTGCTTGAGATCATTGCCATTACAGTGCCTTTACAAATCAGTGCTCCTGCTACTTACTCCTGGGCATGCACACGAAGTAGCAAGAGACTGCATGGTGTCAGGGCTTTTCCCCATAGTTCTCCTTAGGGTAACGGGAGGACACAAACTAGCGTCCTCCCGTTACCCTAAGCTCAGTATACCGCGAGCTACAGCTAGCCGTATACTGAGACGCCGCAGCCGGAGCGGATCCCGACATCGCTGTCAAGATCCGCCCAGCTGCGTGACAGCTGGCTCTGCCTATCTAGAGGCAGAGCCAGCTGTAGCCTCCCCCGTCCGTTCCGCCAGTCAGCGCTGGCGGATCGGAGCGGGGAGGGGGGAATCCAGCCCCTCCCCTGTCACGGCAGAGAGCCGTGACAGGATCGAGAGGTGAGCGAACGCCGGTATATGTTCGCTCACCTCCCGATCTACTGAGCCGACCTGTGACAGTCTCATTGTAACAGGTCGGCTATAACTATGAGGTGAGTGAGAAACACTTACCTCATAGTTCTCCTTTAAGCTAGAGAACAGGTTGGGTACTAGAGCTCTAAAGATTAGAGGCAGCCTCAGCAAACACTTTTGACTGTAGTCTGATAAGTAAGAGATACATTCCAATCAGTTGCTTTTGGCGTTTGCATTATAGAGACAGCAGGTAACACTCCTCAGTTCACACCCGAATGCAGCTTATGGCAAACCTGTGTAAAGTGCAATGAAGAGCACTACTTAATAGTGATGGTACTGCTCGTCTACACACCTCTGGGGCACTTTGAAGCTGATTGACCTCCTTCGGATGAGTGGAAATATGAGAGTTAATATGAGAGATCCTGACTTGTAAACTCTTTGAATTTAAAAAAGGCCACCAGCTACAGGTTTGGTTCCTATCGGGTCACTGGCTGTCAGTGAAATGGGAAGGGATACAGAAGCTTCATCAAATAAAAAGGGAAAAAGATCTGTATTCCTGCCCACTCCACTGACAGTCAGTGAACTGATTAGAACCAGACCTGCATTTGGTGGTCTTTTAATTCTAAGAGTTTACTAGTCAGTAAGGATGTTCAGATACCAGTGCCTACACTCAGCTTTTTCACAAGAACTACCAGGGTTGCAGCAGTTGCAGCTGGGACCTGGCTCCAGCACTCCACCACTGTCCTGAAATCATTAGTCTATTGTTTTAGAAAAGCTGCCACATGACGCTAAACAAAAATGCATCAGTAATTATATGGTATTGGTGCATCCCTTATATATTTTTTATAAAGGGATGCACCAATACCATACAATTACTGATACATTTTTGTTTAGCGTCATGTGTGTTTTTCTAAAACAATAGACTAATAATTTCAGAGGTGGAGTGCCAGAGCCTGGTCCCAGCTGCAACTGCTGTGACCCTGGTAGTTCTTGTGATATATATATATATATATCTAACAAATCATACATTAAAACAGGGATGCACAAATCCCAGGAGCCCCGTATGCGTCTTAAAAATGACAGCTGCCTCCTAACTTTTGAGTTTTTCCTCTAGTCTAGTCTTGGAGCTGGAAAAGACTCTGTACTTGTACCACGTATGGTACTTGGTATCTGAACATCCCTACTAGTCAGGATCTGTTGTCATATTTTCTTTCAGCCAAAGGAAGTCAAACAACTTCAAAGTGATGCCAGGGGTATGTGGACAAGTTTTGCTAATACTGCCTGGCTGAAAAAAAGTCACCATCTAGATTTAGCTAAGCAAAAACCGAAGAGCTTTCCATTGGATAGTTACTAGGTTCAGCAACATTATGTCCCCAAAAAATTAGGTCAGTTGCCTACCTGAATATACTGAATTACCAAGTTTTTCCATCAATTGTTTTTTTCTTCCCCCATGGTATGAGCATATTCCAATAATGACAATGCCAGGATTCATTGAGCTCAAATCATGGAAGAATTGTTCAGGGAGCACGAGAGATAATTTTCACACAAGGCTTGGCCACCAGTGTCCAGACCTTAACCTCATTGAGAATTGTTGGGATGGGCAGCACAGTGGCCTAGTGGTTATCGCCTTGCCTTGCAGCATTGGGGGTGCCAGGTTTGAATCCCGGCCAGGTAACTAACTATCTGTAAAGAGTTTGCATGTTCTCCCTCTCCTTGTGTGGGTTTCCTCCGGGTACTCTGGCTTCCTACCACACTCCAAAGACATGCTGGTAGGTTCATTGGCTCCTGTCTAAATTGGCCCTTAGATTGTAAGCTCCTTGAGGGCAGGGACTGATGTAAATGCGCACCATGTAAAGCGCTGCGTAAATTGTTGGCGCTATATAAATATCAGTAATAAAAAAATTAATGTGCTGGAGAAGAATTTACACAGTGGTCGGACTCTCCCATCAGCACTACAAGAGCTTGGTAAAAAAAATAATAATATAAAACAGAAGTCATCAACTTGCGCCAATAGATCGATTGTTTATGGACTATATATTGATAGTATCAAAAGGAGCTCCAGTTATACTGGTAAAAAATTAATGCAACTCGGGATAGAAATAAATGTTGTGATATTGCATAAGCAACAATCCCTTTGCAAATGTATGCTGTAATCAAAGCTAAAGGCGATCCAAAGAAATATTCGAGTGTGACTTTTATTTGGCCAGGCAGCGTATGTTGCTGGTTTATAAAAAAAACATGGTCAACTCAGATATTTGATGAGAAAATGCATACAGATATGTAAACTTCTGTGAACACCACAAGTCAAAACAGTATAGTTACATAGTATTTGAGGTTGAATAAAGACACAGGTCCATCAAGTTCAACCTTTCTGTGTATGTGTGTCCCTGTGACCTTGTTTGTAGGAGTACCTGTACCCCTGTATGTTACGGTCTATGAGGAAGGTATCTAAATTACTTTTGAATGATTCAATACTCTCAGCTGATTCCACTGCTTGTGGCAGCGAGTTCCAGACTTTAACCGCTCTAACTGAAAAAAAGCCCCTACGCCCCTTGTGGTTAAAGTGACATTAAAGGCAAAAATGTTTTTGCCTCAACACAACGTTAATGAAAGCACTTACCTTAAATTATGTCTCTTAATCCGATCATCTTCTTTCCTGTAGTTTTCATCCTTCTCTCCAGCGCTGCGGCGGCTGTCCGATCCAGAGCTGACTCCTCTGTGATTGCTGGCGCTTCCTCTCCCACGTTGTCGCGATGCGGGTGCACGTGTCCGTGTACCGGCCGAAAATGTGAACTGCGCATGCACCCCCCCAAGATGCTTTGCGGCCGCCCAAGCGGTTTCACATTTTCGGACGGGAGCGTGCGGGGAAGATACAGTTTAAACCACTGTTAAAGCGTTTTTTTGTTTTGTTTTTTTTTGCATAGATCTACTGCTTGCAGTAGATCTATGCAAAAAAAACTGAGGGTTTAGAAACCCTTTAAGTCTTTCCTCCACCAGTAGTTCAAGAGACATATGAAACATGATGTGCAAAACCCAGGAGCTGGATAGACAATGCTCCTTAAAATTAAAGCTTTAAATCAATCACACCCACATGTACATTATATCTAAAAACACATCTAATAACCTTAGCAGACATCTTGGTGATTGATACATAGCTTGTGGCATCTAAAGTTCCATTATAGAGTGGACAGGAATTTAAAGACGGTGATGTGAGTGGGCATAAAGCAGTCATGAATAGGTGTATGGAGGAGTATAGACAGAGGCAGGTTTGAAAGCAGCAAGGTTAAGTATTTTCACTACAGATGTTTGCACAGCTGACTGCAGACGACTCAAGCAGAAACAGGCCCATGGTCTTGGTTTAGAATTTCTGCAGAGTTAAAAATTAGCTACATTTCAAATTTACCAGTCACAAGGAAACCTATTCTATTTAGAAACGGTCCATTTAATCACACCTAGTAACCTGCTCCTTTTCTCGATTACCAAGGGCAGGTGCTGGAAGTCATTGCAAGCAACACCACCATACTAGTTTATTAGAGGCAGTAGAAGAATCTGACTTGCTACCAACCAAAGCCCCAAATCCAACCCCTACCTTTAAAGGGCCTGTTCACACGACGTCCGTTTTCTGTGCTGACATGATCCGTACGCTCCTGCACTAAAAATGCATCCCAATGTATCCCTATGTGTTTTATGGGCTACAGTTCTCACGTGCGCAGTCCGTTCAGGTTACGACAGAAAAAATACTGCATGTCACATTTTGTACAGTCAGGAAACGGTCCGGAAATGTAAAACGCATCAACAACGCATCAAAAACGCACTGCACTGCAGCTAACATACTGACAGCACCACTCCAGCAAAAAAAAAAAGATTTTTTAACTGGAACGCATCAAAACGCGGCAAAAACGCGGTAAAAACACATAGCACCGCGTCTGCAGATCCGCACCTGATCCGGACCTGAAACTCATGTGAACAGGCCCTAAGGAGAACATTCATGTGTTCATTTTAGTCAAGCTTGAATATATAATATGCAAAGCCATAAAGGGGACATAGTCCATCTGCTCATGGCTTCTTATTTTTTTGTGACGTGGCATTGCTAGCACACTAGGACATGTGTAAATCCCTGGAAATCTGGTGGCTTGATAAGTCCTACTCCAGATCATGAGAAAGGGCAGGAATACCAAACTATGCCCATCTGGATAGGTCTGCAGCAGTGATTGTCAACTTACTTGATGTAGGAGGCCTCAAGAGTTGCGCTGACATCAAAGGGCCACACACAACAATCAGTAAATGTAATGTTACAGAAAACGGTCAGACTATGACATGCTACAAGAGATGGTCAGGCTATGGACATGCTACATAAGATGGTTAGAGACTGTAAACAAGTTATAGGAGTGGTTAGAGACTGGGGCCATGCCAAAGAAGCCTGTCATAGGCTGGAGACATTACATTAAACTGCTAGAGATAACTGCTATTACAGCTCCTTACAGATCAACGCTTCCATATTTGAGCTCATTACGCCCACTTACAAAAAAGCAGCTCATTGGCTGCTAGCTCTATACAGCTGACAACTTTCTTACATGCTCCTTTGATCAGCTGATCGAAGGATGTAGGTAGGAAAAATGCCACCAACACATCGGATTTTGGAGGATGTCTTAAGAAGCGTGTATACACAGCTTTGAACTGGCTATACACCAACTGAATTCTGTTGAGAAAAAAAAAAATGGGGAACGTTCATTCACTTTTCTAATTGTTAATTGGGTCAAATCGACAATCAACTTTTTTCCCGTAGCAATGAAAGAAAAAAAAAAAAATCAAAAAAGCTGGATGGAGATTTTTTTCTTGATTGTAATTCTAACAGTGAATTTGTTTTTTTTGTTCGGGAAACTCCATTTGTTAAAAAATTGAATGTTAAAGTCAAATGAAGAGTTTCGAACGACATTTGTTATGCTGGCATTATTGGATGTTCTGACCAGATTTTTCGTATGAATGTTTGTACAAAAATCTACGTGTATGGCCAGCTTAGTGCACACTGATAACATTATTTACATGAGGCTGAACATACTGCAACATTTTCAAAATAATTGAAAAATACTAAAGTTCAAGGACACAAAATTGGATTTCCTGCCCAAATTTATTGAAAATGGTTCTGAATGAGTGTGACTGTTATCCATTGTTTCTCTGTAAAAACATTATGCACATTCAGCTGAATATAGAAGAATGTTTTCAGTAGAAGAGAAGCGTGTCCTATGCACGGCTAAGTGTCCATTTCCTACATTAGGTTCTTATTGGGCCTGAAGGCCATAAAAACAGGCCATCTGCTTTCTGCAGACAGCAAATATATATATATAGATATGCACACAGGATCTCTCCACTCTCACTACTATACAGCCGCCTAATCAGCCACATCTCTGACACAGGGACAAGGAAGGAAGGGCAATTAACAGATAGTTTAGAGGCAAAGTATCAGGAGAGACATAAATCTTCCAGGCACACACATAAAATCACCCTTTAGACCATGTCACACCTCTGAGCTTTCACTTTTGTATTCCTTGAAAGCCATGACATTAGTTTAAAGACTATCTATGATCAAAAACTAAAAATAAATCTGTATTTCTATATTGAATTTCCATAATTTCTATCCTGCTCCCAATACCCATATCCATCTAAAAGTTTGTAAACTCACTTATAAGATGCCCATAAGATGTACTTCCCCAATGCAGGGACACAATTTCAATCAGCCCTGTGAATATGCACTTCCTCGTGACACCACTGTCAGAGATCCTGCCTTTTGAACTACAACTCAGCATCCAAACAATGTAACATTATCATTGCTTGCTAGTGGTGATGCATGAAGGGATATGTGGTCTTGAGAAATAGAGATTGCATCACATCAAGCAGCATGGAATGAGATACAATGCACACTGGGAATCCAGGAAGTTGATGAAAGTGATGGGCAGACAGAAGGCAGCACTCACTACATGAAAGAGTTTTTTAAGCTTTGATTACATTATCAAAAGCAACTCTAGTATGTATTCCTATTACAATGCTGATGTTGTAACAGGATAGTACATGCTGGGAATTTACAACTCCTAACTACCTGAAATCTGACTTTTTCATCACATTAACCACATACCTGCTTTAATCTGAAATCAGGCTTGCAGTGGGAAGGTCTAAACACTAAAGCTTAGTAAACAAAAGAACATTTGTTTTTAGCAGCCTCTTATCTGTTATTATAGTGTAGACCATGACTCAGCCTATGCCAGACACCTACACACAGACAACCATGATTCACAATAAGCTAAACGCATGCCAGGGGCATTCTTATTCAGTTCTTAACGCAGGATCCATCGTGTCCGTTACAGACCACAATTCACTCAGAAATATCACTGGTGGCTCAATTGTAGCATAAAAAGTCATATTTTAATTCAAATGAGCAGTAGATTGTATTTCAGTTTTGTACTCAAGCATAATGCATATATTAACAGAGGACTTCTGCATAGAGGTACCAGGGCAAAACTTGTACTCAAGCAGTGAAAGAAAAAAAAAAAGAGAAGAGGAGTGAAGATTGCACAACTGATCCGTCAATAACAGAAACAATGGGTGATCACATACAATTTTCCATTATTATATTCTTTCTGATGAATCGATTTAAAAAAAAGTAGGGGGTATCGATGAGATCATTATATATTTGCGTAGCGTAAACATGCGCAAAAACAGAATGGAACCAAGATGCGTCCGGGCAGCTCCTATATACGCGCATATACGCTCCTATATATGCAATATACAATTTTGCTTGCGTTGTGTGTGAATGAGGCCTTAAAGAAGTATTAAAGTCACTTTTGTTTTTACATATATCTCCTGCTAGCAAGCAGGAGATATATGCAAAAACATTTTAAAAAAAAGTTACCAAAAAGGTAATTACTTACCTGTGTCTCTGCCGCTCGCTCCTGTCTGAAGATCCTCGAGCGGCCGTGCAAGATGATGGGGCATGCGCAGTAAAGATCTTCAGCGGTGAGAGCAGGAGAGACACTGCAAAGGTGAATGCATGCAGCCGGGAGCGTGCACGTCGGGCAGACAACGTGGGACACAGAAGACACAGCAGTCAGTGCTGGATCAGAGACTGGTACCAGCTCTGTAGGGACTCCTGAAAACTGCTGTAAAGATTATGATAATCGGATCAAGAGGCATCATTTAAGGTAAACCTTAAAAAGCAGCATGGGGGATCCATCACCCAATCCTTACTTCCCCCAGAGGACTCAGTGGTGATATAGGAGGCAAGTAAAGGAACCATGGCACATGGTGGGGGACTCAAGCATTCAACACTCCTGGAAGTGTTGAATGCTGAAGTATTTGCCGGAGGCTGGAACAATGAGAAGCTTGGACTTGTCGGCCTCCAGTCTTCTATTGCAGGGGAGCGACGTTTTCCTGGGGAAGCGTCAGAGTTACCAGGAATAGCTACATTACCGCTATAGAAGACTTGACACATCATCTTGACTCGTCAACTTACATTACAGCATCGGCAGATAACGCGTACATATGGCACAACCGTTATTTTTCTAACCCTGAACAATGTCATTCACTTTCCATTCACACTGAATAAAACTCTCCTTTAAGACACAGCTGAAAGATACACAAAGAGTAAGATTTATCATCCGGGCCTGACTGTGTTTTACAATACGAAGGTGGAGGCACTGTAATCATTCCTAACTGGCAAAACAGTCCTGGAATATTTAAAAATGAAGATTTGTTTGTACAGCTGGCAGTGTGACAAGGAGACTGATGGAGTATCGAATGTTTCCTCCAAATCTGGCCTAACACACTTCAATAAAAGGCGAAAAAAGGTGCTTGGCATAGGCTGACATCATACAATATCCTAAATAAACACAATCCCCTCCGCAGTAGATGCTGGAAGTCAAATCATTAAGGATATGTGTACCAATTAAACTTTTCTGTACATGACACACATGCTTTATTTCAAGATTATATGTAGGTGTAAGAGACTTACCAGGAGTCCAGTCCGAGCCCAGAAACGCAAACACACACACCATGGTATACGATCATGTGCAAAAACATGCACGCATGGGTACGGTCACTCACAGATGATGTTTTAGCATGTGCATGTTTGCGCAATGCTGCACGTTCATGGGCAGGCATGCATTTCCTATTTAACCCCTTAGTGACCAGGGGTCAAGCCCGTTTAAACACACTCCCGCTCTGTTTACATTTGTAAAGCTGACTGTCGGCTTTACAATAGAAGCGATTCTGGTGCCAGATCGCTTCTCCGGGCTGGTTAATGGGCCACCCCCTCCGAGTTTCCCGGGCTCCGCTGCCCCTCCTACAGGCCTGGGACCGGCTTACTGGGTGTTGGTGGGAAGCTGGGGAAGAGATCGGTGAACCTCCATTCAACAATTTACTCCCCATTCTATGGGACCGGGAGCGACGTGTATTGCATAACTTCCGGTCCCTTAGCTGTCAGTGCTGGGCTCCTGAAGCGCGATCTGCACTTCAATAGCTTATTTCAAGTGTAAAGGTGATACTGGGTGTCTTTTGGACCCCCAGTATCACCTTAAAGAGGACCTGCCACTGCCTATATGCTATCACATGGGGGGCTTGTAAGACCCTTATGTGATAGCAATTAAAGTTAAAAAAGCAAACTGTTTTTAACATTAATATTAAAGGGTTATTAAACCCTCTGGTTTTTGTGCATATATCTACTGCTAGAAGGCAGAAGATATATGCAAAAAGTGTTTAAAAAAAAAACCGCTTTAATACAATAGGTTAATACTTACCTGTGTCTTCCCCGCACGCTCCCGTCTGAAAATTCTCGGGCGGGCGCATGTGCAGATCACATTTTCGGCCGGGAGACGAGGAGAGACCGAAGGGAAGTATATGGAAGCGTGCACCCGCATGCAAACACCGTGGGACAGGAAGTGCCAGCAAGGACAGAGGAGTCGGCGCTGGATCGGATACTCGCAGCATCACTGGAGTGACAGATGAAAATGACAGGAAAGAAGATGATCGGAGGGGGGAAACTTTTTTTTTACTTTAATGCCACTTATTATTTTTACATCTATTTAAAGTCCCCCGTGCGTGTCATAACGTAAACACACGTCAGGTGCGCCTGCGTATGAAAACGACGATCGCGATACGCATGTTGGGCATCGCCGTGCACGCTAGAGTGAGAGCAATAATTCTGGGGCCAATATTTATGTACATCTCTTTTACTGAAGCCCTTTTAGGACTTTTTGGGGTACTGACTTTTGTTCCCGTTTCACAGACTTACACAATTGTTAACCTGGGCATGTTGGGTATTTATTTACATCTATTCATATCATATCTATTTCATCTTTTATATATTTAAAATATGGGTATTATATTGTGTTTTGGGGCACTACATTTTTGGGTTTGAAAATAAGTTGCACTAATATCATGTATAACAATTTGCAACTGCCACCATTTTAGTCTACATGGTCTTGGCTTTCAGAAAATATATAACGTTTGGGGGTTTGAAGTAATTTTCAGGCCTCAAATGTATATTATAACATGGGTGCAAAAAAGGAAAAAAAAGTCGGTCATGAAGGGGGTTAAACAATGTCAGAGCATGGAGCCAGTTGCTATATGGTTGTCAGCTATCCCTGCGTTTACCCTGCGTTCCAGCCTCCTTGTGTATGAACCCAACTCATGACTCTTGGATCTCGCTTCTAGTCTCCTGCTCTAGCACCTTGTGACTTTTGACTGTACATGTATGACCGTGGCTTATGATCCTGACCTTGCTCCTGTCTGCTGCTCTGGTACCACTGCTACTCTGCCCTCTCGTGTATGAGCTTGGCTTCGGCACTGACTGCTTTAAGTCATCCACCTGGTTCCTGTCAACCCTGCTGTCCGCTGGCTGCTCATCTGGTTACCCTCAGCACAACGCTCTCCAGCTCCAGCTTCCAGAGGTTCTCCAAGTCACCTGATCCCTGCAGACACGACTGCTCCTTCCTCTACCTTGAGCATCTGCGGCTTCTGCACAAGACTTCGTCCAGCTGCCAGCACAGGCATTTGAGCCACCCTGCGTCCCCACATTCTCTGCCTCCAACTCTAGAGGTGTAGGACAAGAGGTGCATGGGTAGCCCCTTGTCCACTCGGTCTCCAGCCAGGTATGTGACAGTAGGTTTCCACTCTACAGGGTAGGCACACAACTTAAAATCACACACAAGTGTGTCATTTGGAAAATGTAATACATAATTACGCACATTATAGGGGTTATACCTTATGTATATATACACCATCTGAGACACGTTTTGGTTGGTATGTTGAATGCATAGCAATATTATAGCTGGACCCTGTGATAGTAAGGGTTTTTTTAGTGAAATTTAGGGGTGGGCATTTCAAATGGAATGAATAATTAAGGGATTTATATTCGTATGTGATTCAAGTGTTATGTCTACCCTGAGTCTAGAGATGTATACATAGTAGAAAAACTATATGGAAGATTTGTATTTTCTGATAAGCGAACACATCAAGGAGGCTGTGCACAAAAAGCAATAAAAAAAATACACTGCCTGGCCAAAAAAAAAAAAAAGTCACCATCACCACCTGGATTTAACTTAGCAGATAGGCAAGACACATGGCCAGACCCACCTTACTTCTCCATCTGCTGTATGGAAGACAATGCCTCCTGGGATATGTGACATGTATTTCCCAGAAGGCTTCAGGGAGGAGAACATCATTCTCAGCAAGACAAGAATGGAGAATGGGACAGTTCTGAATGTGAATAAAAAAAAAACCGAAATACCAACAAGGGTTAAACAAGCGCCCCTCCCGCCCTCGCCCAAAAAAATAAAATACAAATAATGAGGATATTTTAATTGTTGTTAAGGGGAGCCAAGTTATTTTCCAGCAATGCAAGTATACATTTATGACCTGGAATTGGCCTCTTGCAATTCCCTGTACAGTAGGGCTCAGATAGAGGTAGGGAGAAGCAGCACAACAGTATCATTCTCTTACAATTCCCTGTACAGCAAGGCAAAGAAAGGGGTAAGTAGAAGCAACATAAGATATGAGCTTCTCACAATTCACCATATAACAGGACTCAAAGGGTTAAGAAGCAGCACAAGGGTATCAGCCTCTTGCAATTCACTGTACAACAGAGCTCAGAAATGAGGAGAGAAGAGCAGCACAAGGTTTTCAGCCTCTTGAAATTCACTGTACAGCATGGCTCATAAAGGGGTGGAAGAAGTGGAGCATACTGATAGGAGGCGAGAGCAAAGTGACAGAAATTAGCTCACCAATCTAATTCTTACTGTCCAGCCATAGTGTGGGAGATTCAGCACAAAAGGTATCAACCTACCTCTTGCAATTCAGGGCTCATAAAGGAGTATGGAGCAGTACAAGGGTATCAGCCTCTTGCCATTCACCACACAGCAGGGCTCAGAGAGGTGGAGGGTAAAGTGGCACAATGATATTAGCCTCTTCCAACTCACTGTGCAGTAGATTCAGCACAAGGGTATCAACCTTTTGCAAATCACCGTAGAGCAGGGCTCAAAAAGGGGTAGGGAGAAGCAGTACAAAGATTTCAGCCTCATGCCATTCATCGTACAGCAGGGCTCAGAGAGGGGTAGGGAGAAGTAGTACAAGGGTATCAGCCTTGTGCCATTCATCGTACAGCAGGGCTCAGAGAGGGGTAGGGAGGAGCAGTACAAGGGTATCAGCCACGTGCCATTCATCGTAAAGCAGGGCTCAGAGAGGGGTAGGGAGAAGTAGTACAAGGGTATCAGCCTTGTGCCATTCATCGTACAGCAGGGCTCAGAGAGGGGTAGGGAGAGGCAGCACAATGTGCCATGCAAGTGTTCTGCAGGGCAAGGAGCATATTGATTGGTGAGCATTTCTGTCACTTTGCTCTCTCCCATCTACTGATTCTCCCTGTCCAGCCATAGTGTGGGAGTGGAGAAGATAGATTAGGCCTCCTTCCCTGCCAGAAGGGAATGTGCTGTGTGGCAGAGCTGTGTAAATCTGAGGACTGGATAAACAAATGAAAATCCCTTCGGCATATAAATCAGCTCTCATCTCGGTATTTCATCTGGTAGATTCTAACCCTTCCCTGCTCTGATCATAACGGTGCAGATAGATTGTGGTCACTGCACGGATCTCGGCTTTCATATTCAATACTGACTGGAACATAAGTTCACCCATAAGTGGGGTAAGATGGACCTGTAGTTTTATATCTATGGACCACAATACTATGAACCTGTAACCAATCCGACACAATTCCCAGTATGTGTTTCTCTACAGCTGGAGGATAAAAGCTGAATTCAGGGATCACAGCGCAGAGCTCTGATCCGTCTTGGATACAGCTGACAACCTGCGGTTGTGACTTATGAAGTTGAACGGATCATGTTCATCTCAATCTTCTCTTGGAAACCTTCCATGGCTGGAAGCCACAGAAAATAATTATCGAGGAACGTTTTTTCAAAGGTTTACAAAAGAACACAATAAAAGGAGGAAAATGCCGGGCGTGTCCTCTCCACTAACTGAATTTTACTTAGAAGAAAAAAAAGGGAGGTCCTAGGCCGGGTTCACACCATTTTCCGGACCAGAGCTGGAATATAGTGCATTGTCATGTTGCCGCAATTTTAACGCGGTTGGATTTAAAAAAAAAAAAAAAAATGGTATTTTTATTTTTAGCTTAAAATGGTCTTACAGGTGCGTACCAGTGTGTTCCATGAATTTGTGATGCGTTTTGATACATTCCAGACCAGACAAAATGGGACAATATAATTTTTCTGGGACAGTATTTTTCTGGTCTGGAACGGACTGCGCTGGTGGAAACAGAGGACAGAAAGAGTATAGGGATACATTGGGATGCATTTTGGGTCCGGAAACAGTCTAGTCTGGTCTGGTCTGGATGTAATCTGGATGTGGCATGAATGGGCCCTAAGGCTGGGTTCACACCATTTTCCAGACCAGATCTGGAACATAATGCATTGCATTTGTGCCGCGATTTTAGCGCAAATGGAATTAAATATATATATATTTTTTTAATCTTAAAGTGGTCCTACAGGTGAGTTGCATGCATTTGTGATGCGTTCTAATGGGTGCCAGACCAGACAAAATGAGACAAGCAGTATTTTTCTTGTCTGGAACGGACTGCGCTGGTGGGAACAGAGGCCAGAAATAGCATAGGGATACATTAGGATACATTTTGGGTCCGAAAACAGTCTGGTCTGGAGGTAATCTGGATGTGGCGTGAATGGGCCCTTAAAGTGGACCTTTACCCCCTCAACTAAAATTCAGTTTCTGCATGCCGATATGAAATAATGTTCCATTCATTAGTTATACAAACATATTTTAATTTTACTACTTGTTTTCTACCTCCTGGTCCTCTTGGGTATTAGTGAGGTAATCGCACCCAAGCATTGCATCCTGGGAAGGTTACATCAGCAGAGCATTGCTGGGAAATCTCATCTGTGATCTCATGAGATCTCAGGGAAAGACATTTTCCACCCGAGACGATGTGCATGGTCACATGTCCTAGTCACATGTGCCAGAGTTCCAGGAAGTAAAGGGAGGTGGAACAATCTGCCCATAGTAAAATGGCCGTGTCAGAAGACTGGGGAAAAAAAGGGAAATAAAAGGTGTGCAAAGAATAGAAAGCCGGTAATTATCTAGAAGTATGTGTTTGTAGATTCTCATTACTAAACATTTCTAAAAAGGTGCCTTTGTTGTTATTTTAAAGATATGGGTAAAGGTCCGCTTTAACCCTTTTGTTTATTAACACTTTAGTGTGCAGTTGGTTCACATAGACCTAGCGCAACATATTTGCTTTACAGTAGTCCATCACTGGAGCCTTTTTTTTTTTTAATCCGATTAATCGATTAATCGAACTTAATAATCGGCTAACTAATCGATTATGAAAATAATCGCTAGCTGCAGCCCTAGTTTTATTAGCCCCCGTGATAGCAATAAAGTTTAGTGGGGAAAAAAAAAAAATTTAAGTTCCCTATTTTAAAGCTTGACATGTTTGGTGTCTATTTACCCGACGTGACCCCATCTTTTATATAATAATAATAAATGTTTCCTAACAATGTAAAAAAAAAATTCTGTAATTTTTACTAATTATAATAAAAAATAAAACCCCAGTGGTGATTAAATACCACCAAAAGAAAGCTCTATCTGTCCCTAAAAATGGTATAAAATTAATTTCAGTACAGCGTTGCATGACGGAATAAACGTCAGTCAAAGTACTGCAGCGCTGAACACTGAAAAATGGCCTGGCCAGGAAGGGGGTCTAAACACCTGGTCTTGAAGTGGTTAATGAAAGGGTTAAGTAAACCCTTAACTCTTTCATTAACCACTTCAAGACCAGGTGTTTATATTTGTCTGGATTCATTTTTGAATGTTTTTTTTAGTGTTTAACCCTAAACCGGGTTAAACACTAAAAAAAACATTCAAAAATGAATCCAGACCAAAAACGCATATACATCGCCCAGCAAAGTATTTCTTTAAATTTTTTTCCAAACACTTACAGCCGTCAGTGTTACCAAACAGCTCCAACTCTCACATTTCATCTTGCCTAAACTTCCTGTTCAGTACAAGATCAAGGGACAGATCAGTCTGTAGCAGCTGTCCATCTACTAGCTTGAAGGAAGGAAGGGCACAGTGAATTTGCTGCATCTATGTGTTTGTAGAGACACACACAGCTTACTAGCACACACAAGCGTGGCTCCATAGGACCTGGCAAGGGAAAGGAGCCACCCTAAAACAGAATATCAGGACCAGTGCTCAGGGGCCCAGCTGATTCTGCAAGAAACTAAAACCTTTGAACATAAAGAAGCAGCTTCCATTGTAAGTGATTTCATCAGCATGTGAAGTAGTTTAAAAACCCTTTGACTTTAAAGTGATATTAAAGCCAAACTTTTTTTTTCATTATTCCTTTAAGGAGACCCTCCTTTGTTGGGGGCTGTTTAAAAAAAAAAAAAAGTTCTTCATTCCTCGATTTCTAGTGGGTCCCCGCCATGCTCTTCCTCCCACCCCTGCACGGGTGCCACCATAGTTCTGATGGAGGCACCCGTGTGCACTCGTCCCCGCAGCGGCTGTGTGCGTCCATAGACACACACACAGCCCTGTGGCAGGCCACACCCCTTCCTTTAATTGATGCAGAGGCTCCTCTGCCATCAGTATCCTCCCCCACAACACGGAAGTTTGAGGTACGGAGGATCGCTTCGGGATCGGCGGCGGGGACGAGCGCAGCTGAGAGGTAACTGTGGGGGAGACCTGGGGGGACTGGGGTAAAAAAAAAGGTGCTGGGCTGTTTTTACCCTAATGCAGAGAATGCATTAAGGTAAAAAACGCCCAGACCTTACTACTTTAATATTAGGGATGCACAGATACTTTTCGAGTACCAGTGCAGATACTTGGCATTTTCATGAGAACGACCAGGGTTGCAGAGGTTGCAGCTGGGACCTGGCTCTGGCACTCCACCACTGTCCTGAAATCATTAGTCTGTATTGTTTTAGAAAAACTGTCACATGACAACAAAAATGTATCAGTACTCGTACTTGTAAGTACTCGGCAAGTACCAGTACTCGTACTCGCAAAACTGGTATCTGTGCATCCCTTTATTTATATTTATAAAAAACAAAATTGTACATTAAAACAGAGATGTACAAATCCCAGGAGCTCCGTGTGCTCCTTGCAAATGACAGCTGCCTCCTAATTATACAATTTTCTCTAGTCTAGTCTTGGAGCTCAAAAGTATCGCTACATGTACTCGTACTTGTACCGAGTACTGTACTTGGTATCTGTGCAACCCTATTTAATATCACTATTACATGGCCAGGATTACCCAAATTACTTGGGAAAGTGAACTTACCCTTTAATGCACATTGTGCGTGTTAGAGAGAACTGCCCGGCTATCCCGCAATATGGCACACAGTGGAATGATGGCAGCACTCAGCGCACTCACAATGCTTTACGCATGTATTTATTTGCATGCAGATGACAGGGGAAGCGGGGCTGGTTTTAATTTTTTTAATTTATTTTTTACTTTTTTAGAACTTTTTATTTTTTTCAATTAAAGTAGACTTTTACCCCCTTTCACTAAAAAACATCAGTATACAGCTCTGCATGCCGATATGAAATCATATTACATTCGTTAAACATATTTCACTTTTATTTACAAATACAGTTTTTCCACTCCCTGGTCCTCTTGAGCATTGCTGATTTAAATGAGAACTATGGGACTTTTCCCCATAGTTCTCCTTAGGGTAAGGGGAGGACACAAACCGCTGAAGCGGATCCCAACAATTGTGCTGGGATCCGCCCAGCTGCGTGACTGACAGCTGGCACTGCCTATATAGGAGGCAGAGCCAGCTGTACCCGCCCCCTCCCAATCCACCAGTCAGCGCTGGCGGATCGGAGCGGGGAATCCAGCCCCTCCCCTGTCACGGCAGAGAACCGTGACAGGATCGAGAGGTGAGCGAACGCCAGTATGTGTTCGCTCACCTCCTGATCTACTGAGCTGACCTGCGACAGTCTCATTGTCACAGGTCGGCTAGAACTATGAGGTGACTGAAAAGCACTCACCTCATAGTTCTCCTTTAATTCTATTTCCTGATCTACTTTGGCACAAATGTAATCGTGCCCAAGCATTGCATCCTGGGAAGGTTACATCAGCAGAGCCTTGCTGGGAAATCTTAATCTGTAATCTCAGGGAAAGGCATTTTACTCCCCTGAGATGTGCATGGTCACATGTCCTAGTCACATGTGCAAGAGTTCCAGGAAGTAAAAGGGAGATCTAGATATGGGTACAGTTCCCTTTTTAACTAAGGGGAATTTCTTACTATTAATATTTGTTTCTCTGGTCCATAAGGGGTGTACAGGGGTGAGAACTGCAGCTATTAACTACTAGTATTTAATTTCGTAGTGCAACTAAATCCTTTTTGTTTTAGTTTTGGAGTGGAGAGGGATTAGAACCACGTTAGGTTTAATTGCGGTCTGTGTCCCCGTCTCTATTTGTACTGGTGACCATTATAATTGAAAGTAAAAGAAAATCCCAAATTTGGGGCTGTCACCAGAACAAGAATAGATGGGAAATCTTCCAATAGGGGACAAAAGTTTTAATGACCCTGCTGGCCGTCAGGGATTTCTCTCACTTCCTGTTGTGGCTACCAGAGAGGAAGTGAAGGGACATCTATCTAATGGAAAACAGAGGGCAAAAAAAAAAAGTTGATGGGGTTCTAACCCTCCCTTACTCCATCCAAACAAAAGTTTTGGCTTTGGTTCTACAACCTACCTTATATACCAATAACAGGCTCTCGAGAACGTTTCTGACCTCATTGCCGCCCCTGAAGCCTGTGACTCCAAGTCACTTCTATGGTTCCAGTAGGCTCCACATCCCATGATGCAATGCAGGTGTCTCAGCCACCAACACAACGGCCCTTACATTGCACTGTGGGATGGAGTTGGACTGCTTTTGCTTTGTTTTCAGAAGAGTCAGAAACGTGTATAGAACTTTAGCTGTTGGAAAAGATCCCCTAATGGCTTTATTGTCATTGATACCTGGATCTCCAAAAAAGATAAAAAGCGATATCCTAAGATTTGTACTGGTTGCAGCTAGAGTGTGTATATAGCGGAGATGGAAATCAATGGCACCACCTACATTAGAGAACTGGGCTAGTGCAATGGAAGAAATAAGATATATGGAGGAACTAAGGGCAAAGGACCTAGATAAAAAGGAGTTTCCATAAGACCTGGGGAAATGTATACGCAGATGGAGGAATACATGCAGGCGTTAAGAGAAGGATAGAGTGGCGAAAAGGGACATGGAAAAGGATGGAATACCAAATTAATAGAAGGGTAATGAATATATGGCCAAGAGTAAATGATTGAACTACGGATAGAAGTAAAAGATATTAAAAGGAGAACTATGAGATGAGTGATTTCCACTCACCTCATAGTTCTAGCCGACCTGTGACAATGAGACTGTCACAGGTCGGCTCAGTAGATCGGGAGGTGAGCGAACACATACCGGGTTCGCTCACCTCTCGATCCTGTCACAACTCTCTGCCGTGACGAGCTGTAGCTTGCGGTATACTGAGCCTAGGGTAACGGGAGGACGCTAGTTTGTGTCCTCCCGTTACCCTAAGGAGAACTAGGGGGAAAAACACTGACCCCCATAGTTCTCCTTTAAGGTAGATGTTTGACCTGTATGAGTGGTAGAATCAAAATGAGGGATGAATGTCGTCTGGAGGAAGGGGAGAAGAGGATAAGATGAAGGGAAGGTAGAAAAGGGGAGAGTGAACAATGGGGGAATGATGAAAGGTAAAATTGAGGAGGAATCACATAAGGGTTGTATATGACACAAGATTTGAAGGGTACCAATTAGGTTACACGTAGAACAGGAGTATAATGAAGGAAGGGAAGGGGGACACGGGGATATATATGGGGGGAAGTTAAAGGGGTAAAGTGAATGTGGTTAGGCACATACTTGGTTTGGTAATGAAACACGATTTTTAGAGTGTTTTGGTTTTTTTTTTTCTTTTTTCTCACAGAAGAATAAGAACACTAGTATTAAAAGGGAAGTTGAGAGTAGATTAGATGACTAAGGTAAGCACACATCACGAAGGGAATAGATTGTCTATAAGACAATTTAGAAAAAGAGTAGAGTGAATACACATAGAGGAGGAGGAAGGAATGAATTGAAGTTGAATATGGGTAGATAAAATAGCACTAGAGGAGTATAAAATGTTAAATGTCCTCCCCCTTCCCCAGAAGAAGGTGTGAGTAGTAGTAGGAATATGGGATGAGAGTAGAGATGGATTCGGCTGAAGTTTTGTGGTAGCGAAGGATGAAATAAAAGATGTCGGATGCAGATGTTTTAATTAGAGTTATGTATAAATTATGCCACGGGATAGAGAGAGGATATATGGTTTTTCATATATATATATATATATATAATGTGTAAAAGTGTATTGTATTTAAGTGAAATGATGATAATAAAAATATATTAAACAAAAAAAAAGAACTTTAGCTGGAGTTCCTCCAGTTTAAGTTGTATTTACATCCCGTAATCGCCCGATTGTTTGCTTTTGTGTGAGTGCGGCAAAGATTAAAAATAATTAAATGACATGCTTCTTGCATTTCATGAATAGGTGTCTTTATGTGACCTGTTTTTGTTTTACAGAACACATTTCCTCATCATCCCCTAATGTAAATGATACATTCTGCTCCTTTTAATTCAGGGGGGAAAAAAAATCTTGATTTTACATTTCCTTAGCAGAATCCTCTGACAATAACATCCCTATAGCTTGGAAGAGAAACGTGAAACATTCTGGAAAATGTGAGCAGCAGACATTCCACTGGACAGCTGGCAATTTCATTTCCCGACTCCTCACAAAGTCTTTGCAGTCAGGCAGTCCTGCACCTTGTTCTCTACACTGTGCTCATTACACATGGCAGGTATTAATCCCCCCAAGGGTCGTACCCAAGTATCCTTATCTGCACTGCAAGACAATCAAGGCCGTTATGGGTTCCTACATGTTCTGTGTTTGGAGAGGGATGCTTGTTTATCTATTACAAAACACAGGCAGAAGGCAAGGGCACAATAAGGTGAATTCTATATACATGATACCGCTCAACGCATCTGTATAATTCCAATACTTATAGGGTTATTCACAAAAGGGTGAAGAGTTTGGAGAAGGCAGGAGAAGGGAACAATCTAGGACAGGGGTGCCCATTAGGTAGATGGTGATCTACCAGTAGCTCTCAAAGCTGATGCTGGTATATCACGAAGGGTGCGAATGGTGGCCCCTTTATTCCATTTATTTAGCTGTGCACACATGATTACCTATTAGCCTGAGTCTGCTGAGCCAAGCTCCCCGACACCTTTCTGGTGGATACTGGTGGTTGAAGTGCTATGTATTACATCAAAGAATATTAGTTTACACAGTCTGTTGCAATGCACTGTTTGCAAAATACAGCAAGGTGAGCCAGGAGAGAGAGCGGGGAGAGACACACAAGAGAGAGAGAGCAAGGACAGCCAGGGTAGAGAGCAAGGACAGCCAGGGTAGAGAGCAAGGACAGCCAGGAGAGAGAGCAAGGACAGCCAGGAGAGAGAGCAAGGACAGACAGGAGAGAGAGCAAGGACAGCCAGGAGAGAGAGGAAGGAGAGCCAGGAGAGAGAGAGCAAGGCCAGCCAGGGTAGAGAGCAAGGACAGCCAGGGGAGAGAGCAAGGACAGCCAGGGTAGAGAGCAAGGACAGCCAGGGTAGAGAGCAAGGACAGCCAGGGTAGAGAGCAAGGACAGCCAGGGTAGAGAGCAAGGACAGCCAGGGGAGAGAGCAAGGACAGCCAGGGGAGAGAGCAAGGACAGCCAGGAGAGAGAGCAAGGACAGCCAGGAGAGAGAGCAAGGACAGCCAGGAGAGAGAGCAAGGAGAGCCAGGAGAGCAAGGAGGGCCAGGAGAGAGAGCAAGGAGAGCCAAGAGAGAGAGCCAGGAGAGCAAGGAAAGCCAGCCAGGAGAGAGAGCAAGGAGAGCCAGGAGAGAGAGCAAGGAGAGCCAGGAGAGAGAGCAAGGAGAGCCAGCCAGGAGAGAGAGCAAGGAGAGCCAGCCAGGAGAGAGAGCAAGTAGAGCCAGCCAGGAGAGAGAGAGCGAGGGAGGTTTTTTTTTTCGTTGGTAGGTCTCATGTAGCTCCTCATTTCAAAAGTAGATCTTAACACAAAAAATTGTGGGCACCCCTGATCCAGGACAACATAGCTGAACTGGAACGTGAGCTCAACTGGAGAATTTTTCCAACTCAGCTTTTTTGTCTTAGATTCTTCACTTCTCCTGCCTTCTCCAAACTCAATCTAGGACAACATAGCTGAACTGGAACGTAAGCTGTTTTGTGAATAACCCTGTTGGATTTAAGAGACCCTGTTGCCAGACCATTCATTTCAACAGAAATCTTCCTATAGGGTTATATGTGCAGTTAATGTATTTTCTTTACCTGTAAAATCCTCCCTTGTGTAGATATCCAACAGCCCTGGGGCTGCTTTTGGGTGCCACCTTCTTGGATGTGATGTCAGCAATCCCAGCAGGCACAGAACTGTTTCTCAAGTAACACTTTATATCAGAAAAATACTCCAAATTGGGGTTTTTAAGGTAACAAGACACCCCTCGATACAAAAATTGTCTAAAGCGTACCAAATGTTGTCTTGATACCTTAAAAACACCAGTTTGTTGTATTTTTCTGATGATTGTTATTTAGGACGTGTGGTATCAATATTTCCTGGTGGGAAGTGGCCCAGGGCCATGCACCCATTACCCTTTATTTAGTGACACCCTATAGCTGAGAAAGCCAAACTTGGGCCCTCCAGCTGCGGTGATCTATAAATCCCATTTGGGATTGCAAGACCCTGACAGCAACAGGCATGATAGCCAGGGGCAGATGCATGATGGGATTTGGAGTTTTACCACAGCTGGAGGGCCAAAGTTTAGCTAAACCTTCCCTGCTTCCCTAGCAGCTACATAAATGACTTTAAAGGAGACTTAAAAAGTGGAAATGTGGTACATTTCAGGAAACATCTAAAAATAGTGACTGCGCCCAAGCAGTACCCTGAAAGATTTACCTTTAGTCTTGAATTTCTCTAAAAAAATAAAAAAAAAAAAAAAAAAAA
>NW_017306651.1:429145-459652 GCF_000935625.1 Nanorana parkeri | reverse complement strand
AAAATTTACCTTTAGTTTTTAATTTTTTTAAAAAAAAAAAAAAAAAAAAAAAAAAAGCAGTGGACTTCCTGTGCCTAGGCATTCCTGATCTGTAGCCTCATAACTGTATATTACTCTGTTACTGTCCCTGTGAATGCTAGTCTCCCAGCATTTGACATTAGATGGTGATATCTACAATGCTGCTCACCTGGAGAAGGAGCTGTACATGGAGGACCTGCAGTGCAATAATCTCCCTACTTCTGCTTCATACATTCTGTGGATCTGTGCCATCTGCCCCTCCTTTCCAATCACCAATGGGTCAGCTCTAACATGAATGTAACAAGGAATAATAATTCAGTAATGGGGAAAATAGTAGCTCCAGGGAGACCACAGGCAATACTGGTGACTAGCCCTTTGACCACTGCTTGCCTATTTTGGGTTCTAGAGTTTGGTACCTATTTAAAATACATTTGTGCTCCCCTACTCAAGCACTCTATGCTGTCATAAGATAAGCAACAGCAACACCCCTCATAAAAGTTTTATTGCTGATTGAGGGTGGTGTGCAGATCCGTAGCTAGCTCCTTTTGCGCCTGAGGCAAGAACAAAAAAAACGTGCCCATCTCCCCCAACAGGTGTGTGACACCACCCAGTGCGGCGTCATGTGATGTCATGCACCCCGCCTCCAGGATATGTTTTTTTATTTATGTTTTATTGCTTTTCTTATTTGTTTTTTTTTATTTAAAAATATTAAATATTTTAATATTAGTGTAAATATTATGAGTGCTACTACCCATTCAGAAACTAATGAACAGGAAGTGATGTAAAGCACTTTCTGTTCATTCATAACTGGGAACACATAGTACTATGTGTCCCCAGTAATTTACAAACACTGGAGAGATCAGCTGATCGCTCCAGTGTTTACTCTGCACACAGAGGATCGGCACATATCACTGAAATGTACCGCTCCTCCACCGCGCACAGAGGGGCGGCACAGCCTGCAGCTTTTCCTCTGGATCCCCACTGCTCTCCCCTGCCTGTATGGGCAGAGGCAGCGGGGATCTGAGGAGAAGTGAAGCGCTGAAGCCGGCGGGGGAGGCGGAGGAGGGAGCTGCTGTCATAGCAGCATGGCCAAGCAGTGAGGAGCGAGAGACGCCCGTTGTGAGATCCTGGCTGAGCGGCTCGCTCTCTTTCCTCACAGTCCTGGTGGTGCATCTGACCAGGTCTGTTCAATCAGCCATTTTCAACCAGGGTGCCGTGATACATTAGACTTGCCAAGCAAATTTGCTACAAATTCAAAAAGTGTCAACTAGAACGTGTGCTGCGCGTGTTCTGCAAGTCTACAACTTGCCAGGAATATGTGCAGCAAGTTCACAAAATTACAATTTCACCCCGCCACAAGTTTGTAGCAAGTTATCCGGACCCAAAATACATCCTAATGTATCCTATGTTCACACCAGTGCAGTCCTTTCCAGGAAAATACTGCAGGTCTCATTTTGCCTGGTCTGGAATACACTGGAACGCATAGAAATGAATCAAAAACAAATAATGCATGTAACGCATCGTAGAGCCTATTTTAAGCTAAAAAAAAAAAAAAACAACCACAGCTCCGAAAGGCAGTAAAATCGTGGCAAAAACGCAATGTACTGCATTCCAGATGGTGTGAACCCAGCCTAAAAGGCGAACTTTGATATGAAAGTGGGGCTTCTGATGTGAAGGGGGGGTGACTGATGTGTGTGGGGGCAATCTTGATTTGAAGGAAGCACTTTGCTATGAAGGAGGAAAGCCACTTTCTTCTGAGTTTTTGCATGGGGCTTTTACATACTTTTAAAAACGGAGCCGTTACTTAAATGTTGAGAAACGCTGTGTTCGATTACAAAGTGCATTGGGTAACAGGGTCAAACGCTGTTGCCTATTAGATTGTGCAATCAGGAAAAAGCAATGGTGCTAAATAGTAGTCAAATTGATGTCCTTCATAATCTATGTACTGTCCTCAAAGATGTGTGCACACGAACATTCAAATAAAGGCTCTATTGGGGCTCTTATTGTTGGGTAGTAATCATTGCTGGTTCTTCCCTCAAGATCCCTGTATTTGTAATCAGATTACAACATGCATCCTATACTGTAAACTTCACATTCCAACGAATACAATTTCAAACAAAACCATCTGCATTAAAGACTCCCTAGCTCATTAACTGGTATTTTTTGCTAAGAAATGAAAACAATCATCAGCAAACATAAACCCAGAGAGAAAATGAAACGGGCACCGAGAACAAATGCAATCCAACTTAATCCAGGTGCCATGAAGACAGAAAAACGTCATTCCAGATGTATGGTTGTAGGACAGACCGGCACAAAGACCTCTTGTTATGGATGAGAACACAGAACCATACCACTGAAATATGCTCAGCTAGAACATAATCTTGTCTAGTTTATGTCTTCATACACTAATAAGCCACAAGTAAGACCAGTTTTGAAGCCAGGCTCATGCAAGCCACAAAGAGCTGCTCCTAAACATGATTTTAGAAAACACTGAACAGAAAATGAAAAAAAAAGGACATTATTTAAAGCAAAATTTTCATATAGATTACAAGTAGAGGTGCACCGAAATGAAAATTTCAAAACCGAAATGAAAAAAAACGTCAGGCCAAAACCGAAAGTTTTTTTTCAAATTTTACAAATATTTTATTTTATACACTTTTAAATTGTTTTATATTTTATTTTTATTATTATGTTTTACTTTACTTTTAAAGGGCAATATTTTTGGGGAAATATTGGTGGTCTAAAAGAGACCCCTGATATTTCCCTTTTAAAATAGAAAAAGAGATTGAGAACACAGAGACCTCAATCTCTTTTTCTGCATCTCCTGTAATAAATGAACTGAAGCCTCTATACTGAGTGTTCCTGTTCATTCATAACTTGAGGACAGAGTGTATTTACTATATCCACAATCGTGAATGAACAGGAGGTGATGTAGATCACTTCCCATTCATTCATAATTGAGGATATAGTAACCATACCATGTCTTCAATTATTTACAAACACTCAGCGATCACCGGAGTGGTAGGAGAGCAGTTGACAACACCCAGCCATCGGCAGAACTATTTTTTTTATTTGTTTTTATAAAATGCAGAAGGGTTGTAGACTGTCACATGTTTATTGCTAACTGTGTTCCTAGTTGGGGTTATTTCCCCTAATTTCCAGTCCTGGTTATCACAGTAGAAACAGAGCCATAAAAAAAAAACAAAAAAAAAAAACAGACAAGTTCTGTGTGTGAAGGTTTTTATTGATCCAGGTCATGGTATATCTGTTAAAAAAAGGCTACTGGACTTGCTGTATTTTTCTTGCAGATGTTTCACTGGTCATTCATTCTGAATTGAGAAAGCTGGTTGGATGACCAGCGAAACTTCAATAAAAATGCAGCAAGTTCAGTTGCCTTGTTTTATTATTTGTTTTAACCAATCTCCATTCTACTAAAAAGAAGCACTACAAAACCATCTAACATCCTAGTCAAGTAACTACCCTGAAAAATTCAGATTGAAAAACTCACCCATGGAGTCACAGCCAGCAGTAGAAACATGACTTGCATTTCTAACCCTTCATCACGCTGCCATAAAAAAAAAAAGAAGAAAAAAAAAAAAAGTTCTCTAGTACCATCACATTTGTGAAACGAAATGTGTTGGCTATCCCCATAGAAAGAGGGACATTTTAGAGCTGCAGGTAATCCACATCAACCAACAACTATTGGATCAGTAGTAAGGTAAATTCTGGTGGGTTGCTTATTATTGCAGTTTTTCAAAGCCCATTGTTCTGTTATGCTCATTAACACCAAAACTTTACACATTTTCTACATCAGTCTAATAAACTCGCTCTCTTTATCGAAAAAAAAGTATGAGTTTCTAAAGTGGCCTGAAGGTGGAAACACAGCATGTGGTAGGGGGTTGTGGGCATTGGTACGGATTATAACTCTGCTTTTACAGTCACTTTAAATGAAAAATATCTTATGTACCCATTTCTAAAGCAAGAATCAGTGCTGTTCCAGATCAGTCCACATTACTCCACTTATTAATGGGTGCTGGCCCATCTCATCTCCGGTGAAACAACAAAGCAAAGACGGCACACCAAATTCCATATGACTTCTTTATAACCATCAACTAGGCATATTCTGGAAAC
This sequence comes from Nanorana parkeri, assembly GCF_000935625.1. Lineage (NCBI taxonomy): Eukaryota > Metazoa > Chordata > Amphibia > Anura > Dicroglossidae > Nanorana > Nanorana parkeri. The sequence continues at coordinate 455,503 of NW_017306651.1, read as the reverse complement.
ATCCAGGCAGACATTTGTAACACATTTCACACACCATGTGCTCAATCATAGAGTCTCTCAGGGTTATTCACAAAAGGGTGAAGAGTTTTGCTCCTCCTCCAATAGAAACAGGAAACGCATCACAAAAAACATTTTAAAGTCATTTTGTCGATCTGGTCAGTAATAATTAAGAACCAAAGAATGTAAATCAGAATCAAAATATATTTGACAGAAAACGAAAAAACACAAAAAGGGCAGAAATCCTGCTGTCCTGGAAGACTTGAGGAAATTGCTTTACAGGCAAGTCTTAAGCTGGCCACAGACCTTGCAAACATCGCAAGACTTTTGTCTTGCGATGGTTGTAAGGCAATTAAAAAAAACGTTCGATCTGCCCATCTTGGACAGGCAGATCGTACTTGCGATAATCGCAAGCCCGCCCCCCTGAGGGGCGGGCTTCCGATGACCGCAATGCTGAACGGGCAGTGTGCACTTGCGCACACCGGCCCGTGCGGCATTTATCTAAGAACATGCCACACACCCGCCGACAATCGTACGATTCTCGGCGGGTTTTCGAACATGTTCCTGAGATAAAAGTCGTGCGACCGTACAGTAGAAACGGTCACACGCCTTCCACACACCTTGCGATAATAGTACGATTGCGGGATTTCCCGCGATTATCGTACGATTATCGCAAGGTGTGTGGGCACCTTAACTCTGGATTTCCAAACTCATCTTTCAGGACATGAGCAGATTAGCGAGATTAAACCAGATTTGGGGGAACAAAAGCCTGGGAAATTCTCCTCCCTCACCAGGAGTATTACAGATATGGTGGACTCAGACATATAAAACTCTAACAGTGATATCAAGCTAAGCCAGGAGACCTAGGCTGAGAAAAATCTTTTCCATATCAGGGAAAAATGACCGAGCCAAAACACACCTAATGTCCTCTAGTTAACTTCATACACACAGAGGCTGACTCCACAATTCAATATAATTTCTAATAAAACCAATCCATGAGACCTTGGTGGACTAAGGACACAGACAAATCCTCATAGCCTGTGCACCTCAATGTAAAAGGGTACATTTTAGGAACTTATTGAGCCATCTATATGGCTCTCTATTTACATACAGGCATGAACATATTCAGCATATGGGAAATAAATACGTAGAATTCCTGCATAGCTATTGAAGAAACCCTTTATTAAAGTGGATCTTTACCCATATCTTTAAAATAACAACACACACCTTTAGAAATGTTTAGTAATGACAATCTACAAACATATACTTCTAGATAATTGCCGGCTTTGTATTCTTTGCATACCTTATTTCTCTTTTCTTCTGGCAGTGGCCATGTTTAATAAGGGCAGGTTACTAGCTCTCCTTTTACTTCCTGGATTTCTGGCACATGTGACCATGCACATCATCTCAGGGGAGGAAAATGCCTTTCCCTGAGATCTCTTAAGATTACAGATGAGATTTCCCAGCAATGCTCTGCTGATAAGGCAATCCCAGTGTGAATTGCTTTGCCAAACTGAAGTCATTTTGCCCTCATCAAAGCAGGAAGTGAATGTTATGCAAGTGTAAAGATTTCAAAATCACAGCATTTTACACCTGACATGTCTATGTTATTATTAATCATCATACACAGAGGGATGCATTGGTAGAATTTGATTTTTGAGTGTAAAGGTCTGAAGAACATAAATAGCACATTGTCTGAGCTGTGGTGGCGGTAGAGAGGGAATATACACACACACACACACACACACACACACACACACACACACACACACACAGAACATAGAAAAGAGGGGTCTGCTGCTAAAGCACATAGACAGCACTTACAGCCTACATTACTGTATATCAGGGTTGGATATCAAAAGGCATTGCAAGATTTTCACAGCCAATGGCATGACTCCCAGAGACAGATGCATAATGGGATTTGTAGGAGGGGGCGCACAGTGCAGGGCAGCACATACAAGGGATCGGACGGCTTTAGAGCCAATCGTTTGTATGTGTAACAGCCGTTACTGGCTGTTTACACCTTGCAGTGTTTTCTGCGGGTGCGCTAGGGGGCGTGCGCAAGCAGAAAAAAAAAGCTGTACATTTACGGTGCCCCACTAATAGGCGATTGCCGTCCGTCCCTTTATTTACTAGAGGCGAATGGCAAGTGATTACACTACAACACTATACAATGCCATTTTGCTTGGAGCCCCTGTTGTAGCATTCCCGCACCTGAATGCCATGCATATGAAACTCCACTGAACTGTAAATTTTCATTTACAGAATACTACATAATGGGGTGAAATCTTGAAAGAGCTGCCCCATGTATTGGGAATTGCAGACATCCCAACCTGAATAAACTAATTTCATCTGTGGGAAGGGGAGACGAGGGCATCTCCCTGAAATTATGGCAAATAGCAGGGGAGCTAATGCTTCCCTATCTGCTGTTTTTGTTGTTGTATTCAGACAGCGGCCGCTGTCAGAATGAAAAAAACAAAACACACAACAGATAGCAGGGGAATTAATAGCTAGGCCACTATTGGCCATTTCAAAATGCAATAGCAGGCCAGAATTTGCACCCGGCCACTGCTGCTATCAGCAGAGGACCTGAAGGAGCACTTCAGATAGCAGGGGATCCTGGAAAGGTTTACTCTGCTAGAGATAGAATAGTGTAAACCTTTCCGGGTTAAAAAGTTTCCCTCCCGGGCATCAGGTAGCCACCATCTTATAAGTGGGAGACTCCCGGAACGTTCAGAAGAGTTTGAATGTCCATAATTTAAGTAAAAAAGGTAGGCGCTTGGGATAGCGTATCCTTAAACATACTATACATGTAAGAGGCAAAGTTAGATCACCCACAAATGTCCTGAACAAATTTAAGAAGACTTTGCTTATGGAATAATATATACCGTATTTTGCGGTCCATAAGACGCACCGGACCATAGGACGCAGGGAGGTCTGGCGCACCTTATGGAGCACTCGAGACTGTAGCTTCTGTCACAGCTTCTATGACAGAAGCTGTGACAGAAGCTGCAGTTAGTGACCGCTGAGACAGGTGGCGCTGTGATTACAGCGCCACGGTCTCAGTGATGACACAGAGCAGGCGAAGAACGTCTATTCTTCGCCTGCTCTATGGTTATCTCGATCGTCGCCGCTGCTCGGTTTTAATACGAGTGATCTCATTAGATCACTCGTATTAAACGAGCAGTGGCTCCTACTACTCGCCCGGCGCCCGAAACTGCATGTCTCGGGTGTCGGGATTCGCTCCATAAGACGCAGGCACTTTTTCCCCCTCCTTTTGGGGGGAAAAAAGTGCGTCTTATGGAGCGAAAAATACGGTAAATATTCATGAAAAAAGTGACAATACGCATATACAGTTATATTTATCAAATAGAACATTGATCCCAAGGTACGGGACTAAAATATGTAACTTCACTGACAAAACATGCATTGCAGAATGCACTGGCCCGGAATTTTGACGTGGTCATATAGCAACTTGCAATACTTGAAGTGTACATAAACAAGGTCTATGATGCAAGGAGAAAAAATATGAATTATAGAGGCTCAGTGGACCAGATGGGGAAACACAATGGGGGGGAATTTATCAAACAATTGCGACAGTTTTAACCTACTAGATTTTTTTTTTCAGTGTTCAAATCTGTTTAACCGCTCCTTTTAACATGTGCATCTGTTTTGACCAGAGCTTGCACTATTTTTCCAATTGCGCCCGTTTTGCGAAAGTTCGCAACTGTTTACATCTGCACTTGTTCTGCGGCTGTCTGAAACTGGAGCATCACCTAACGAAACAATCGCTACTTAAGTCCCCATGACCGCTTTTTCAAAAAGCGACAGTTAAGCTTTTTGCCTGGAGTTGAGTCTTCTTACTTTATTTTGTGATTTGTTTCACATTCCTGGTGGAGGAGGTGCTTATCCCTGTCCTGGAAGAGTATTTGGGACAAATATTGTTTGATGTTTTTCAAAAAGAGTGCCTCATATATATTAGAGGCATCTCTAGCATCTATCAAAAACTGAGATATAGGTGTTGATAGTTTTAACCATTTAAGAATTTAAAGATGCCCGACCTTCTAGGGAGCATGTGCTAAATTGTTCTGTAAGCACCACATAAGGTGCTGGTGTTCTATAAATATTGCTAAATAAACACATCACAATGGGTACTGATTTTTTTGTCCTAGTTTATACCTGATTGAACTTGCTGAGGTCTGGATGCTTGGAATGGTGAGGAAATAACAAAACCTCTTTTATATTTTTCACCAAAATTGTCAAAAGAAAAAAAAAAAAAAGATGAAATGAAAGGAACATAAAAGGGCCTCGTCTTGTAATGATACGCTAAGATGACTCGAATCAATAGAATGGTAAATAAGTAGTGTGAGCAGGCTGACACATACCCCATTTGTATGCTGTGCTCACTCAGATAACAATCATGGCTTCTGCAACTTTCAGAGACTAAAAGAGACAATAAAGATTTATAATGGGCTAGAGGTCATTCATTAGACATCAAAGGTGTCTAATGACTTATTTGGCAAGTTTAAACCTCTGTGACGTGGATGAAAAGTGACCTACAGTGGTGATCCCCCTGGAGCACAAAACACCCCTGCTGCCTATGTTGGTGCTATATTGGTGAGACATGACACACTTAAACATCACAGCTATGTGTCGTAATCTTGAGGTTTACTACTTTGAGATTGCTATCCTTTGGACCATTTACTGCAGTCTATATGTTCAGTGTGGATCACCATAAATAATGAAACATGGGGAATCTTTGTTGTGGCATTATTGTGAATCTAAGCATTTTTTTTTTAGGGCTGTTACTGATTAAAATTTTCGTGTTCGATTAATCAAACATTTTTTAATTGATTAATTATAACGCACATACAGAATTCTTGTCTAAGCAACAACGGTAATGGGGACAGGGCCACACAAAGAAATTTAAAAAAAGGTAAATTTAAACAAAAAAAACAAAAAACGTTTAGGTTTTATTGAAAGGGGAGGGTTACAAAAATGGAAAGGTGAATGTCCCCTGGAAGCTGCTCTCTTCCGTGTGTATATGGGCTGGTTGGTTATTAAATAATCCACTCCATTTTTTTGTCATTTGAAATCCTTTTTTATGCGCTGGCTATACACGCTTGAAAAGCAACAGGACTGAATTTTAAAAAGCATTTTAGAACAATTTTATATAACATAGTAACAGTAAGCAACATGGCAACAATACCTTTGTGCTTCTTCTGACAACCTATTTGATACGGCTGATGCGTTCTAAGTACTTTCTCTCTGTGTACTTTTAAATCATGGCGCCTTTGTGGCTCAATCTGACAGTTTCTGTCATGGATTGAAGGGTTAAAGGGCCTTCCATATTTACTCACTAAATTACTCCAAATGAAAGGGAACTGGTTTTGTGTTAGATGGGTGCCTGATTCTGCTGGCTGGATACGTCCTTTTTTGGTTTTGCTGTGTTAGAGGACCACTTACCTTGTATGTTGTAGATAGAGGAGTAACATCCAGTATTATACTGATATTTGACTTTCATGTTACTTTTCTGTGCAGAATGTTATTCTCTGTTGGCTCCCTTTTTGGAGGCACCATAGTGGCACTGGGCAATTTTCTTCTATGAGGTTACAGGATGGAAATGCTGCTGTGTGCTTCAGATTTCTTTTTCCCTATTATGTACCATCTTTATTCTAAGTCTTTTCTGTTCTTGTTATCTGGAGTTTTTAAACCTTTCCTGAAGAATGTAATTATAACCAATTTTATTTACTCACCAGTGACAGTTGGCAATTCTTTTTCTCTTGGTTTAATGAAGAGAAGGCCAGCTTTGTCCAGGGAAGATGCCTATCGATTCTCAAACCTTTTAAATCATGGCGCCTTTGTGGCTCCGTTGGCTAACGGAGGGGGGAGGAGTCCGGTGAAGTCACGGACATAGACTTTACCGGACCCCTCCCCCTTCCCTTCGTTAGCCGTCACGGACATAGATGTCACCGGACTCCTCCCCCCTTCCCTTCATTAGCCGACGGAGCCACTTGGGGAAGGGGGGGGAGGAGTCCAGTGACGTTACCAGATCTCCGACGGAACTCCCGGAAGCCGGCGGAGAGGTGAGTACCGATCAAAAACATTTTAAATCGATCAAAAAAAATTAACGATTCAAATCGAGGAATTAATCGTTAATTTCCACAGCCCTATTTTTTTTATGTCAACTATGCGTTTTATTTTTTTTATTACAGGTATTTATATAGCGCCGACAATTTACGCAGCGCTTTAGCGTACATTCACATCAGTCCCTACCCTCATGGAGCTTACAATCGAAGCCCTCGTTCACATCTGAACATTTTGTAGCGCGTTCTACGCTCGACGAATGGTCTACAAAACGCTCAAAAATATAAATCCCATTGTATTCAATGGTCTGGTTCACACCTTGGCGTATTTCCGCCCGTCCCTAACGCGCTACAAAACGGCCCACGCCTGAAAAGGTACATGTACTACTTTGGGCCGTTTTGTTGCGCGTTTCCATTGGGATACAGCCAAGAAGCCTTCAGAAACGCACGTTTGTCGCGTGACTTTTTTACCGCAAATCGCGGTAAAAAAACGCACGACAGACGCGCATATGCAATACGCCTAGGTGTGAACGAGACCTAAGGTGCATGACAGAAACTTATAACTAAGCTGTTTGCATCTAGATGAAAGGTCATTAGCACAGAAGATGGTGCCGTTATCAGTAGTAGCCACAGAGAAACAGATGTGTATGATTTTTATCATTATCAGCACTTAGTGTTTTAATTTAAAGTGAAACTAAACTCAGGAGTTAAACCTTAAAATTGCATTAAAGTACCCTATTAACAAAAATTTGGTTGGCTTCAGTCACTGTTCGGCAAACAAATTTCAACCAGACTACTCAGACAAAAGTAAATTGTGTAATTGAGTTTTGTCAAGCCGGCAGGGCTACCAACTGTTACATTTTAGTCCGATTCCTGTGAATCAGCCAGAATTCTAAAGCTGCCCATACACCTATAGATTATCTGCAGACTTTCTATGGTCAGATGGAAAAAGTGCAACAGGTTCCTCCATCTACGGTAAACTGTCTGGATGGAGGAATCTCCATCCAGGGCCAAGCTTCAGTATCTTACTAGGAGGCCCCGCTGGCTCTCAGAACACCTAAACAATGACTGCATCCAATCAGATTGTTCAGATATTTTGAGAACCAGCGGGGCCGACTAGCAAGATACTGAAGCTTGGCCCAGTGGGAGATTTCTCCATCCACACAGTTTAGCATAGATGGAGGAATCTGTTGCACTTTTTCCATCTGACCATAGAAAACCTGCAGATAATCTATAGGTGTATGGCCAGCTTAACAGTTTACGGCCAACTTAAAGTGACACTAAACTCAGGGTTTAAAACTAAAACTCCATTAAAGTACCATAACTATTAACAAAATGTATCCTATTTGTGTATCACTTGGCTGTAGATCCTCAAATCATCTCTGAATTGGTGCTGACACTGTCCTTCCTTCTGGAGGGTGGCTACTTTTGTTCCCCATGGTCCCTGTGTGTTGTAAAGTAGTCACCAATCCAAGCTCACTCCTGTGCTGGACTACAATCTCAATACAAATTTGTAAACTAAACGAGAGAATGTAGTCCATCACAGGAGTGAGCTTGGATTGGTGACTACTTTACAACACACAGGGACCATGGGGAACAAAAGTAGCCACCCTCCAGAAGGAAGGACAGTGTCAGCACCAATTCAGAGATGATTTGAGGATCTACAGCCGAGTGATACACACATAAGATACATTTTTGTTATTAGTTAAGGTAATTGAATGTATGTTTAAGATTTAAATCCCGGCTTCTTCACACCATGTCCGGATCAGATCTGGGTGAGTTTCTGCAAACGCGGTGCATTTAAAAAAAAAAATGTTACCTAAAAATGGGCTTTCAGGTGCATTCCAATGTGTGTGCATGCATTTTGGCACATTCCAGACCAGAAAAAAAATAGTGCATGCAGCATTTTGTTCCCCACACAGGAACAGACTGCACTGGTGTAAACAGAGCACAGACAACATTGTAGTCGTTCCGGTGCTATAGGAATACCTTGGGATGCATTTCTGGTGCGGATATGGTGTGAACAAGCCCCTAAGGGCCTATTCACACCAAATCCTCTCCAGACCAGATTGTTTCCAGACCCAAAATGCAGCCTAATATATTCCTATGCTATTGCTGGGCTCTATTCACACCAGCGCAGTATGTTCCTGACCAGACCAGAAAAATACTACATGTCTCATTTTGTCTGGTCTGGACTGCACTGGATCGCATACAAACGCACTGGAACACACCTAAAAGCCCATTTTAAGAAGAAAAAATGTTCCGAATTGCCGCAAAATCGCGGCGAAACCACAATGCACTGCATTCCAGATCTGGTCCGGACATGGTTTGAATGGGCCCTAAAATCTTGTTTTGCTGTGTTACAAACCAAGAGAAGAAAGGGCTCTGGCTGGGGACCTCACAAGGTAAGATGAACCCACAGGTTGACTTTCTAACTAGAAGTCAAAAACCACAAGAACAAATAAAACATAACTATGTAAAAACATCCTCACACAATGGTCAATATTTGCACTTCTCAAAACAAGTTGTATCAAATATCTGCAGCCTTCATCACATTCATGTAACCCTTGAAAGGAGAGAACCCATCCACACCTAAAGGCAGAAGCTTGACCTCAAGCACAAAGGATTGAGAAGTTCTTCAGACACAACCCAGGAGAAGACATCAGTCCCTTCCCTTTTTTAAACTTTTCCCAGGACAGCAGGAGAGGCATGCAAAGGAATGAATGAGCCACTTACAGGATGGTGGTCTGCGGGGACACAGTGGGTATGCTCTCCAGCATCAGATGCATGCATCGCACCGTGCTCCGGAAACACAGGCAGCGGCTGGGGCAGGAGCTGCTCTGCTGGGGGAGTCCGAGCAGTAGCCCCGCTGTAAGGACAAGCCACACGCAGGACGGAGATCCAGTTCTGTACAGGTCCATGCTGGCAGGGGGCACACTAAGGGAGGGTCAGGTAAGGGTGAGGACATATAGAAAGGAGAAGGGTAGGGGGGCAGCTGCTGCACGACCTCCCCTCGCCCACACAGGCTCCGGTCTGCTCGGGTTCCTGCGCTCTCCTCTCTCCGGGGCTCTCGCAAAGGATGTGACGCTTTGTGCTCCATAGGCACGGGGACGGGCGCCATCTGGTGGCCATGCGAGGTATCGCTATTGCCGAGCGCTGGCACCCACAGCTGTTGGCACCGACCATCGCCATCTAGGATTCCAGTCGGGTCGCTTTGTCTGAAATGCATTACACAATACCCTGCTGGGAACGCATGATTGCCCTATGGCCCCAGTCACATAGCGGGCATTAGCATCACACTTGCGCGCGTTGTGTATGTTTTCTACGCTGTTTTTTGCATGCTGGCTTGTGAGTGTGCTGGGAAACTTTTTGCTATTACTGTTTTCTAAGCTTGCCGCACAACCCCGTTGATTTCAGATGGGGTGAATGCACTGCAAATGCAGAAAAATCTGTGACATGCATTCCGCATCTGTGTTCCATTTAACGTGTGCAAGCATTTAACTGGTACTAGCACGGCACGTTTCGCGAGCACGAGAGCGCTCTTCTTCTTTGCGCATTTGACACGTGTTCACGAACTGCAGGTGTAAATAGGGCATAAGTATAGACTCACACCTAGTAGTATATTTTGGTTTTGTGCTGCCCTAAGCAAGACTAAACCCGCCCCCCCCCCCCAATCGAAATTTGGGGTCTCTGGTGGTGGGCTGTGCGGGGTCTCATGGGGGCTGTGCGGGGTCTAAGTTGGTCTGTATGGGGTCTGTGGTTGGCTTTGCGGGGTCTCGGGTGGGTTGTGCGAGGTCTCAGGTGGGCTGTGCGGGGTCTATGGTGGGCTGGGCAGGGTTTCTTTCCCTGCACACATGTGCTCTTGCCTGCAGTCCGAAGTGCCATCCGTACCAGCAAGACACAATGCAGCCCCCCAGCCTGCCTCTGGGACATCCCTCCATCAGATCGCATACCAGTCCCTAGCTGCCTGCTGCTTCTCCTCCAGCCAGATCACAACTCCATGCCTCCCCCCTTCCTCCAGCTCTCTCATTAGGTGACCATTCGTATGGACTTGCGGCTGTCTAAATTGCCTTATTAGGCAGCTGCTGCTACCTGATTGTGTGCGGCCTGGCTTGCCTCGGCCCATCGGGCTAGTGCCTGGTATGCCTTATGACCAGTCCGACCCTGTGCCTCACTGGTTTGGGGATGCTGCCCCCCTGGAAAGTGCTGTCCAATGCATCAAAAATGTGCAATGCGCTTGTGGTGGCATCGTGCATTTTTAATGTTTAACACATTTGTTACGCATGTCAACGTGCGTTTTGTTTGCGAATTTTTGAGTATGTTCACTCAACTGTACGGCTGCTGGTGTGCGTGTCCCAAGACTGTGGCGATGCACTTTAAAAAAAAAATAATACTTTATTGAAATGTCAAAAGTGACATTTCATTAAGTTCTATGGGCTCCCCGCAGTGGATTGAGGTTGTATCGTGTTTCACTGCGGTTCACTTAAAAAAAAGTACTGCATGCCATGCTTTTTTTAAACACACTCAACTGGTGTGAACTGAGCCTCTCCATGACAAGGCAAATTGCCTTGTCTTGTGTTCGGGCTGTGCTGGAATACACGGCCAGCGTAGCTTGAACACAGATAGTGTTAACCGGCTCTTAAGACTTTTTCAAAAGCGTCTTTACATGCGTTTTCAGCTGGTAGATTGTATTTGTGTGACAAACACGCAAAAAACGCAAATATGCTTGCAACGCAAATTTTTTGGTGATTCCATTGATGTCTATGGGGGGCAGATGTGCAGAAATTTGCAGAAAAGAAGCTCATACTTTTTACAGCGACAGGTGTTTTGCTGCGGGCAACATAACACTCAGGTGTGACCACAACCATAGAAAACAATGGCATTCCTTGTGCTTTGAGCCACAAAACACCCAGGTGTGAGCAGGGACTTAAGGGCACGCATGGACATTTTTGAGCGTTTCGCAGGCGTTCAGCTTCAAGCTGCATTCACACCTAAAGGTGCCCATATACCTTACAATTATCTGCAGATTTTCTGTGGTCAGATGGAAAAAGTGCAACAGATTGGCCTAGGTGGAGATTACTCCATTCACACTGTTAAGTGTAGATGGAGGAATCTGTTGCACCTTTTCCATCTGACCATAGAAAGTTTGCAGATAATTGTAAGGTGTATGGCCAGCTTTAAGGTGCCCACACACCTTGCAATAATCGCGGGAAATCCCGCAATCGTACAATTATCGCAAGGTGTGTGGAAGGCGTGCGACCTCTGCTACTGTAAGGTCGCACGACATTTATCTTAGGAACATGTTCGAAAACCCGCCGAGAATCGTACGATTGTCGGCGGGTGTGTGGCATGTACGTAAGATAAATGCTGCGCGGGCCGGTGTGCGCAAGCGATTATCGCAAGTACGATCTGCCTGTCCAAGATGGGCAGATCGTACGTTTTTTTAATTACCTTATAGCCATCGCAAGACTAAAGTCTTGCGATGGTTGTAAGGTTTGTGGCCAGCTTTAGAGTGAGCATTGTCAGGTGATTTAGACGTGTTTTTTGCACATGTGTACATGCATTTTTCAAGTTTTTTGTATGCATTATTTGCATTACAGGAGCAGGAGGATGGAGTGTTTTTGTCCTCATAGACTTTTACATGCTGGTACACCTGGAAAACACATGTAACCATGCTTTTCAAGGGTTTTTCAGGCACTCCCAATGTCCCAAAGTCTGCACATCCCAGCTCATTGACATCACTGGTCGCCAGGAGCTGGGCTGGACACTAGCCAGAGCAATGGGTGCAATACCTAAATATGGGAAGTCTGGTATCAGCTTAGGCTACATGCACACAGCCACAAGAAATGTATTGATCATATAGGCAGGGATGTCCCTATAATGAGAAAGCCTAAGGTATATGCCTCAGGAGGCTTCTCATTGGGTCACGTGGGGGTGGGGTGGCATTTAAGTCTTCCGCCCTTTTTTTGACCAGAGCATATCAGGTTGCAAAGAGCTGTTATCAACCTGTGATGCCCTGGCCAGTGTCCTGCCCAGCTCACTGATGTCACTGGTTGTCAGGAGCTGAATGGGACGCCGGCCAGGGTGTAACAGGTTACTAACAGCTCTTAGAAACCTAGGACGCTGTGGCTAGAAAAGGGGCAGAAGGCACAAATGCCACCGATGTGACCCAATGAGATGCCGCATGAGGCAACTACCTCAGACTGCTTCATCATATGCTTTATACGCTGCCTGCTTTTATGAACAATACATTTTTTATGGCTGTTATCAACTTGTGATGCCCTGGCCGCTGTCCCGCCCAGCTCAATGATGCCACTGGTTGTCAGGAGTTGAGTGGGACGCTGGCCAGGGTGTAACAGGTTCCAGGGTGTAACAGGTTACGAACAGCTCTTAGCAACCTGGGACGCTGTGGCTAGAAAAGGGGAAGAAGGCACAAATGCCACCCATGTGACCCAATGAGATGCCGTCTGAGGCAACTACCTCAGGCTGCCTCATGATATGCTTTAAACGCTGCCTGCTTTTATGATCGATACATTTTTTATGGCTGTGTGCATGTAGCCAAAGTTGATACCAAAGTTTACATATTTGGGGAATACATCCATAAGGGTGTTTTACTGTGCACAACCATTCATGTTTACGCACCAGCTTGGCTTCCTGGGGTGTAGAGAGAAGACACATTTTTACTTTGCATGCCCCAGGGCACCTGCGTGCATGATGCTACACACAGCATACGCTACTTCTGACCAGCTATATATTGTGTTTTCTTTGGACACAACAGCAAGTCCTATTGAGATGCCTTTGTATTACCTGAAAAGCTGACCTATTGTGAGTTCTCTGCCACAATATGATTTATAAGGTTGACTTTACATCTATGCATCGCAGAAACGCCTGGTGAAATTCTCATCACAGGTAATAATGGGTCGAACAGGGCTTAACTAGGCTTAAAAAGGTACTGCAGTTTGCGATTTCCATTGATTACATGAGTGCACTGCAGCAGAGAAATAATAATTTATGGCTCCTATCAGTGAAGACAAATAGTCTAAAGCAAGAATCAGTGCTGTTCCAGATCAGTCCACATTACTCCACTTATTAATGGGTGCTGGCCCATCTCATCTCCGGTGAAACAACAAAGCAAAGACGGCACACCAAATTCCATATGACTTCTTTATAACCATCCACTAGGCATATCCTGGAAACACCCAGGCAGACATTTGTAACACATTTCACACACCATGTGCTCAATCATAGAGTGTCTCAGGGATTATTCACAAAAGGGTGAAGAGTTTGGAAAAGGCAGGAGAAGTGAACAATCTAGGACAGTGGTCTCAAAGTACTGGCCCACGGGCCAGTTGCGGCCCGCGAGCCGGTACTATGTGGCCCGCAGCCCGCTCACAAGTCTGGTACGCGGTCAAGGACCGCGTACCAGACTTGCGGGAGCAGCTACACGGTCTGCATCTCTGTCGGATGCAGACCGCGTAGCTGCTTCTGTGCCGGCAGCCGGAGTGTTCGCTTAACGCCGGCCGAAAGGATTGATTAGATTAGTAATGTCTGCAGCAGACATTACTAATCGCCATTAGATAAACGGATCGGTGATCGTGGCGTCGCTCACAGCCTCCTCCCTGCAACAAGGTAAGCCGGAGAGGTGGCTGTGTATTTAATTTACGGGTGGGTAAGACTGGGAATTATATTGTTATATGTGGGGGGTGTTTGGGGAGGACTGGGAATTATATTGTGGACTGTGGAGTGTGTAGGGGTATTTTTTCATGTGTATGGGGGGTCTATTCATTTTTGTGCAGGGATAGGTTTTTGTTTTTTTTATGTGAAGGGGGGTGGGGGGGGAGTAGAAAGAGTATAAGTGTATTAGGCTCCATTCACACCTGTATCTCTAGGTGCAATTATGGATTCCTTCATCCATCAGGAACATGCGTTTCCTGCAACAGAAATCCCTAATCTGGCATTTCAAAGCGGCATCTGTCACCTATTCAAGTTAATGATCAGGTGACAGATGTTGCATATAAACTCCTGCACACCGCATGTAATGATATGTGATATTATTACATTCGGTTAGGAATCAATCACTCTCCCTGGATGCAATGATTGTGTATCCAGGGAGAGTGTTTTCTAACCGCATGTAATAATATCACATATCATTACATGCGGTGTGCAGGCATTTACATGCAACTGCTGTCACCTGGTCATTAACTTGAATGGGTGACAGCGGCCGCGTGTAAACATCAGATTAGGGATTCCTGCTGCAGGAAAACGCAAGTTTCTGATGCAGGAATCCCTAATTGCACCTAAACCTACAGATATGAATGGGGCCTTATTGTGTGTATTGGGGTCCGTTGTACCATATTGCATATAGTTAAATTTTATTTTAAAGGAGAACTATGTGGTAAGTGCTTTTCCCCATAGTTCTCCTCAGGGTCACGGGAGGACATAAACTAGCGTCCTCCCATGACCCAAAGCTCAGTATACCGGGAGCTGCAGCTCGTGGTATACTGAGGCTGCCGGGATGGATCCCGACATTACTGTCGAGATCCCCCCTGCTGCGTGAGTGACAGCTGCCTCTGCCTATCTAGAGGCAGAGCCAGCTGTACCCACCCCCTCCCCCTGCAGGGAGCCGTGACTGATAGTCACGGCTCTCTGCAGGGACAGGGTAGAGAAGTGAGCGAGCGACGGTATGCGTTCGCTCACTTCTCAATCTATTGAGTCGACTTGTGACAGTCTCATTGTCACACGTCGGCTCGAACTATGAGGTTGAGTGAAAATCACTCACCTCATAGTTCTCCTTTAAAGTTTGAAATTTGGCGAGCGGCCCCCATGGGAGAAAGAATTTTGGAAAGTGAGCTGAATTGCAGAATTTTTCCAAATCAGCTATTTTGGTCTAAAGTGTTAAATTCTCCTCCCTTCCCCAAACTCTTCACCCTTTTGTGAATAACCCTGTCTGTGATCAGGGCATCTAGTTCAGCGTTTCTCAACATTTTTTAAAATGTTACCCTTTTCCTTAAAAAGTATGCAAAATCTTGAGGCGCCCCAGAGAAAATACAATGGATTTTATGGAGGTACATGAAAGTCCCATCGCACTCCTGGCCCACAAAGTCACTACCCCCCCCCCCCCTGTATTGGTTACTGTGAAGGCTGAGGAAGTTAAGATCCTTAGAGAAGGCTGTCTATAAGGTAGGAATGTTTGAGAGTTGGAGGATAGAAAGTGACTATGGAATGATGTCTGTCAGCTGGGGTGGTATGAGGTAGCTAGGTGTGATCTCTGAAGGTGAAGGTGCGAAGTGGCTTGGGAGTGATGTAAGTTTGAAGGAGTGGTAATTGGCTGGTGAATGATATCTTTCAGCTGAGGGTCTGGAAATAGCCTGTGAGCAATGACTGTCAGCTCGAGGCCAGGGAGTGGTGTATACCAGCTTGTTGTGAAGGTGGTAAGGGGCCAGGGAGCAATGCCTGTCAGCTGGGGGTTTGCTATGGGAAACCAGGAAGTGATAAACAGCCTGGGTGGTTGTGAAATGAGTGAGGTGTGTCAGCTTTTGGGGGTAGAGGTTTCAGAAATGGCTATGGAGTGATTTCTGTCAGCTGGGGTGTGCATGAGTAATTAAATCTAGTGCTGCCTGCAAATTCAGCCAACTCCCCACACACTCACCCCCTCTCTAAACTGTTCTAGAGACTCACTCACCCCCTCTCTGGCAACAGAAATGTTATGCCTATGGGTTCCGCCCAGCAGCAGGTTGCAACTTAAAAGGCAGAACAGATACAGCCTTACTTCTATCCTTGCTCTAATTCTTGTTGGCCTGGTCAGTATGCTGGAGGCTACTGGGGAGAATAAAGGGGAGAGATTCTGGGCCTGGGGGTAAACATTTTTAGCAGCAAGGATAGGCAGCTGCCCCCTTCCCCCATGGCCATGATCCTGGGGCACAGCCCAGGACACCTCCACCAAAGGACAGTTGACTAAAAAGTGGGACCGCCCTGTCAAATCCCGAACACTTGACAAGATGTACTGTTGGACCTTTTACATTTTGGGTGGCCTCACTGATCAAAAGAGAGGTGGGATTGACTGAGCCACATCTTGACTTTGAGAACTGAATTTGTAATATGCATAGTTAAGCCTCTGGGTTTTGATAATCATAGGATGGTCTGGAAACAAGATATAGTAAGGCACCTCTAGCTACTGTTCAGTCTTACTAGTTGAGCCTCCATGATTGAAAGAACTAAAATCCAATGAAAGAAAGGGGAGGGTCAGGGGCAGTCAGGCTGGAGAGGAAAAGGCTAGATGATGCTGGACTTCCTCCAGCCAGGAAATGAAGTGAACTACTTGATGCAGCTTCTTATTCACATCACGAGATGCTCGCAGTGTATAGTAAAATCAGACTATTCATTTTTAGTACAGGAGAAGAGTCTCTACACATGTAGAAGACTGAATGTAAGGCTGGAGTTATACTGGAAATATTGGATTGGTCAGCTGTAATATATTAAATGTTTGCTTCTGGGTTTAGATACACTTTAAGGATGCATACAGGTAAGTGAAACCTTTGAGGTTGATTACTTTTAGTGTTTCTTTGGATAATCCTTTAATAAGGATTTGATTCTCCCTAATTATAGCTCCACCATTGCTCCTCCCTTACACAAACAAATTGGGAGCACCTCATTAGCCAATAACAGCACTCTCATTGGTTTTTGGATGGCAGAAAGTGCCTCAACAGGTTCATTATAAAGAGAAATCCTAGTCAAATGGAAAAGTAATGTATAGAGTTAAAAACTGATTCGTGCGAGACTACAGTGAAAAGCTGCAAAGTTCCCAGTTCTGGTAATTGGCCTATGTCATGCTTGCCTCAAGTTCTCAGGTGGTCCCTGAAAGCACTTACCTTGAGTATTTGTGTCCCGGTGGTGCATCGGATCCTAGCCCTACTGACGTCTGTCAGCCTTAAAAAAAGAATCCAAATGTTATATAACAACATGCAGACAGGAATGTTATATATGATATGTTTTGATATGATATAAGCTCACTATTGATTAACCTCTTTAACTTGAAAAACTTCTCATTCCAGTGACAGCCTCCTTGTAGTGATAATCGCCCCTGCACCCCTATGTCCTTACATTCCTTCCCTTCTCTCCCTAACATGTTCCCCATCTTCTATCTGCCAACCTATTGATGTACCTTCCCACTTCCATTCATCAAGCCTTTCTTACTAGCACTCATAGCCAATGCTTCCTCTCTCCCACCCCCTCTTTTCACATTGTTAAGTGCACTGCCAACACCTAGTACACTCTCAAAAGAAGGAGTGGGAGAGAGGAAGAACTTAACAAACAGCAACAATGTAAAGTCCTAAATTAAGTATATTTAATGCAGGAAACACTCACTTTGTCAGCTTCCTCTTTATTTCTTCTCTTAGTCTCTAAGTCACTGTAGAGGCCAGTCAGAAAATGGTTCATGTGTGAATGGAGCTTAAAACACGTCCTCATTTACCTCTGTATCTAAAAGGATTGTAGGGAAAATCATTTTCAAAGTTCACAACAGAGGCATTGATATCTTTAGTGCCTGCGTTACAGTCCAGTGCGATCTGCAAAAAATTGTGTTTGCAGTACTAATGTGCCACGCATTTGGGTCCCGGCGATCGCACCGTAGGCGGGGGGCATGGCTATGGTGCCATTGAGTTCAATGCACCACCACGCCCCCTCCCGCCCCCCAAAAAACTGAGCCTGACGGGTTGCGTTCCAGTGCGTTCCTGATGCCGAATGCACTGGAACACACTCCTGAGGGTGTGACAGGGCCCTTACACTCAAAAATCTAATTCTACCAATGCATCCCTCCTATGTATGATGATTAATAATAACATAGACACGTCAAGTGTAAAAAGCTGTGATTATGAAATACTTACACTTACAGAACATTCACTTCCTGCTTTGAAAGGGCAACAAGACTTCAGTTTGGCAAAGCAATGCACACTGGGATTGCCTTGTCATCAGCAGAGCATTGCTGGGAAATCTCATCTGTAACCTCAGGAGATCTCAGGGAAAGGCATTTTCCTCCCTTGAGATGATGTCACATGTCCCAGTCACATGCCTAGTCACATGTGCCAGAAATCCAGGAAGTAAAGGGAGATCTAGTAATCTGTGTTTAGTAAACATGGCCACTGCCAGAAGACTAGGAAAGGAAAGAGAAATAAGGTATTGAAGAATACAAAGCCAGCAATTATCTAGAAGTATGTGTTTATAGATTGTCATTACTAAACATTACTAAGGATGTGTTTGTTGTTATTTTAAAGATATGGGTAAAGGTCAGCTTTCAGGTAAAAAACAAAATTTCCAAAGTTAGTTTTGAACTTTTCAGCTGCTAGGTTCAGGCCATCCCCTCGTGTTCTTGATCTTAGCTTCATATAAAAAATTCTTCCCTCCTGAACCTCATTTGCACCCCTAAAGCATTAATATTTATGTATTTAAAGGTTTCATTCATGCCCCTCCCTTTCCTTTCTTTACCTGAGGCTGTACATAATAAATTGCCTCTAAACTCAGGAGTTACATTTTAAAAATGCATTCAACTACCTTAAACTAGTATTAAACACTGAAACTTTTCTTTTTTTTAATAATGTATCCAGATCAAACAAATATACATTGGCCAGCAAAGCATTGCTTTTCATTTTCGCCCTAACACTTACAATCATCAGCAGCTGTGAAGTCTCTCATGTCAGCTTTCCTGAACTTTCTGTCCAGTACAAGATCACAAAGGACAGAGCGGACTCCACCAACTGTTCATCCACTCGTTTGGAGAAGGGCGGAGGGAGGAGAGGGGGCCAGGGGGAGGGAAGTAACTTGATTTGCTGTGTTTGTGGGTTCTGATCGGTCATTCACTCGGCTGCCCTCGGCAGCTTTGTGAATAGACCCCTAAAACTTTTAAGCATAAAGGAGCAGAATCCATTGTAAGTGATTTTATCAGCATTTTAAATAGCTTAAAATCCTTTTAACTTTAATATCACATTAACTATTAACAAAAATGTATCTTATTTGTGTATCACTCGGCTGTAGATCCTGAAATCATCTCTGAATTCATGCTGACACTGTCCTTCCTTCTGGAGGATGTTGTGTTGTGTGTGTTATGTTGTGTGTGTTATAAGTAGACATTGGTCCAAGCTCACTCCCGTGATGGACTACAATCTCACATTAAGCTTACAAATTTGTATTGCGATTGTAGTCCATCACGGGACTGAGCTTGGAGCGATGACTACTTTACAACACACACAGGGACCATGGGGAACAAAAGTAGTCACCCCCCAGAAGGAAGGACAGTGTCAGCACCAAGTCAGAGATGATCTGAGAATCTACAGCCGAGTGACACACAAATAAGATACATTATTGTTAATAGTTAAGGTACTTCAATGCTTTTTTAAGGTTTAACTCCTGAGTTTAGTGTCACGGTCTCTCCTGATATGTTTTGTCTCTCAGACCTTTCACCATTAAAATTGCATTAGACATGGAACCTAAAAGACAAGATAAATCATGTTGTTTGATACTTTTGGGCTAGAACTTTCTTATATTAAACTATTAGGGAAAAAAAGCAGGTATTTTCATGTCTCTTTTTTTTCCAATTTAAAACATTTTATAAAAACATACAAAATATTAGGCATGAATCCCACCAAATTTATAACTGAGTTCAAGGAGATATATAATAATTGGGTGAAAAAAAACTGCACATTTTACTGCAGCATTTTTGTTGTGGCTGCAATTTTCATACAACAGAGAATGTAAATCAGTCAAAGAACCACAATGCTACAAATGTGGCAACGCATTGTTTTGTTTTTTTTTTCTCTTTTTTATTTAGAGTAAGATGTGTTGACATCCAGCATGACAAAATTTGTACAAAGTTCACAATTTAAAAATGAAGTATCACACCAACTTGTGATTCCACACATTTATCGCAAAATTAAAATGTCATCAACAAATCCATGCCGTGTAGTACAAAAATAAATCAAACTTCAGTTCCACAGAGAGCACAATAAATAGTTTATACAAAATTCTGTCTTAATAAATGATTACTTAAATTAAACTTAGAAATGAATATGAACAATAAGTTATTATAAATAAACTTCGATGACTCACAATAATTCCATATGAAAGGTCAGCATTCTAATATGTGACACTTTTTTTTTTTCTTTTTTTTTGTGATCCCTATATAATAATAGTCACAGATAGGTTTTTGATTTGATACAGTTTAATGTACCACCATTAAATGAGCAGCAGGTTTGTGCTTAAAATCCCTTTCCATTGTACATAGGTGATAACAATAATAATCCCAACTGATACTATCTATTTATCTACTGAAAGCATTACTATATTGGCAAAGAAGCTGCAGACACAATGCAGTGATAAAAGGCAGATGCCAGTATTAACAATGGCTACCTTGAAAGAAGAACTCCAAGGCAAGGTATGACATGGATATGGCAGAAGGTCGAGCACCTTTCTTCGGCATTTGAAAAGGCAGTTCTGAGCATGACCGCTACAACTAATAGCACAACAGAAAGACAGGCCTTTACAGAGAACGTACTGCAAAGCCCCCAAAAGTAACTACATAAGCTCTTCCCAGCTAGTTATTAAAGTCCTCCTGGAAAACTGTAAGCTTTTGTACAGTGAAGAGTATAAAGTGCCGCTGGGATATACATATATTTATACATATATATACCGAGGTTGAGTATTGTATTAGAATATTTGTTGTGAGATCCCTGTAACCTCCCTTAGCGATATTATTGAAACAGCCATCATGGCTTCCAGTATATCTTTTTTTTTTGTATCTTTCATTTATTTATTTTTTTGTTCCGATTTAGTGTCACAAAGGCTATAGACACAGAGAAAAAAAATTGCACACCTCCGTATATTATGGATATATAGGACAAGGTAAGTGCAAATCATCAACTGGCACATTGTGGGGACAATGACCCTGTAAGTCCTATTTTGCTAAAAATATTTTTTTTTATTTTTAAAAAAAGCCATCTTTTTTTCATAGCAAAATTCTAAGTACATTGTACTTTCTGCATAACAACACATGGAAGGAAAAACAATATGCCGTTTAAATAAAAAATAATGATCCTCTTGACATCTTTATAAACACAACACATATCTGACATGACTTAAAAAGTGGTCTTATGCATACAGTTAGTGCAGTTGTTTAGAAGAAAATAAATAATGTTTAAAAAAATCTGCATTGTAACAATTACAATTTAAAACAGATAAGTGCTGTCTGAAGTTTGGTAATATAACATAAGTCACATTTTATTTTTTTTTAATGGACAGTCGAGCAACAATCCCTTTTTTTAATGTATTTTTTTTTCAACAACAGACAAAAATAAAATAAAAAAAAGTGGAAAATGATTGAAAATTAGATAAATGTTCGAAGGTAGATGGTGTACTTTTTCTTCTAAATCTATCGTTGGATTTTATCCAGGGACCAGAAAACTGATTTTCTTTTTTTTTTTTGCATTAATTGTAAAACCCCCAATGAAACAAAAGGACAATGAAAAAAAGCAACAAAAAAATGTATTAAAAATAGTGTCTTTCAAAAATGCAGGAATCCAGTACTAGTATAGTTATACTTAACAGGCAGTTCAAAGGGAAATGAAACAATCCTGGAGTGAAAGAGTGAGTAGTGGCTATTTCTCCAAAGTCTGTTTGAAAAAGATCAGTAGGAATTATCTCATTGTCCACTTCTGATACAGTTCAGCAATGGATGTTCCCGTATTGAGATCAGTTGATGCTTATTTATGAATGAAAAGTGCTTTTAAGCTGCTTTGATTTTTTTCCCCGCAGGTTTTCATAGCTTGATTTTGTCTTACAGCAAGAAAATATTTTTGTTTCTTTTGCATCTCTCCAATGTCCTTTCCACAGAGTTTGAAAAAAAAAAAGATAATATTCAAGGATTTTTGGGCAGCCTTGAAATAAACGGAAACCCGACCTCCACTTGAGGTCATTATAAAAAGTCAATTCCACATCGCTTCTTGCTGTGAAACAATATGCGCACCATGATGGATTTTTCCGTCCTCAAAAATATTCCTGCTACTGGAGGCCTAGAGAAAATGTCTGGACGGGTGGCTGCCGATTGGCAAGACATTTCCCGACGGATTTTGTCTTATCCACTTTGATATACTAAAACACTGATTCACCAACGCATAAAAAAATCTACACTCTGATTTTTCTTCATCAGCTTCCTTTTTGAGAAATATATTTACCTTAAAAATGTGCATACGTTAGCAGCTATAAACATTACATGGCATATCACACAATGTTAGCTTATATGAAAACGTACAAAATGTGAATGTATTCAAAATCTATTCAGCAGTTGCTATTTGTTTTTGTTTAGTTTTTTTTTCTTTTTAAAGCAAGACATAAAATCATCATGAAGTCTTGTAAGCATAACACTGTTTCAAAATGAATAAATATATAACACTTTTCTGGTAGCTAGGGAAAGAGGCATCCTTATTTTATAGATATTTTTGTTTGTTTTGTTCGAGTTCACCAAAAGAGCAGCTGCTTAGACTTGGATCCCTCTTACGGCTTGCTTTATGTTTTCCAAGAGTGCCTTATTTTCCGGGCTCTGATAGCGGTCTTGATTTGTGTACATGTCCGTCAACGTGCTCACGTAGGCATCAAAGTTCTGTTCATTGATGGGATCCTACAAGAAAATGAACATTTGTTAGGTGTTATTCATCCAAAAAATTGGTAATAGGCCAACTTTTTTTTTACTCCTTCCTTATATAAATTAAACAATGATTATTGTATTATGGTGCACTGCACAAAACAAAGGCATAACTATGGCCAAAGAAGTCCTTGTCAATTCTCAGGGGTTCCTTGAGTAGAGAAAGAAATTGGACTCTATTATTAGAATGGAGAGAGGATAATGCTACCGCTCTCTGTTAAATTCCACAGTATTACTCAATGCTACAGCCTGCATTTTGTGGCCCATTCATAAAATGCAGGCTGCCGTATTGAGCCTGTGGTGCTTCATGGAGTTCTCTCTTGTTAACACAGCAAAATTGGAGGAGAGTCAGTCAAGTGACTATGGCAGGTTACATGACTGGCTGCCCTTCTCCAGCCCCCCCCCGTCCCCCTTCCCCCCCCCCCCCCCCCCTATTCTATTTTATTGTGCTCTACAGGCTTTGGACTCCCGCAGCCAGTGAAGCACAATGTACATTTGTAAAGGGCATTGCTGTGCTTTTTTATACGTGCGCTATTCTTTCTTTTGATAAAGCAGTGACAAGGCTGGGCCTACAAGACCATATTTCTGACTCCATAATGCTTATATGAGGCAATAATTGCTGGATGAACCAAAAACATTTATTTGATTTGGGAAAAATGTTTGCTGAGATATTTGGTGTCATTGATGAGCAAACTGATATAAAAGCAGACACAATTATATTTTTTTTATTGTCCTTAAAGCCCAGCTAGAACTTCACACCTTTTTTTCTTTATCGCCATGTACCACAGAATGTTATAAATCTTTCACTGATTTTTGCATGGAAATGCCTTTCTTTCATTGTAGAAATGGGCTAAATAGTGGTGCTAGCATAGATGAGTACACAATTGTTATCCCCTAGAGCAGAGAAGTAAATAAGAAGTCTGTCTTACTAGGAGTGTTACATTATTTTGTGCCCTGGGCAGCATAACCAAACTCTGGTGCCTGTCGGACTATGCAATCATAATTATTCAAACTGCTTAAAAGAGAACTAAAGCCACACTTTTTTTGGCTTTAGTTCTCTTTTGGGGTCACAGGAATATGATTACTGATCATCTAGAGAGGCAGAGCCATGCTGGAGATGAGAAGGATGCCAACAATATTGTCAGGATCCACCCCACTGCCTGATTGACAGCTGGCTCTGCCTCTCTAGAGCCCACCCCCTCCCCTGTCTGTACCTCTAGTGAGCGCTGGGGAAGCAGAAAGAGGGGAGGGGGAATCCCTGTGGGAAGGGGTGACTGACAGTCACTACTCTCTGCAGGGAGAAAACTGTGAGCTGAGCGTTCAGTGGTTTGTGATTGCTCAGTTCTTGATCTATAGAGCTGGCATGTGACAGCTGCAATATCACACACCGGCTCTAAGTATTGGGAAGAGTACAGTTTACTCTTCCAATGTGATAATTATCACAGTGTATGGCCAACTTAACATTGTATCTCTCTCTTTCCAATCTGACAAAGCTCCTCAAGGTAGAATAGTCTGCTTCCCCCACTTGGGAGAAGCCCAGCTCCAGTCACTTCCTGCTCCCAGTAGTTAAGAAATCTTTCTTTTAAATGCCATACATGTAAGATGTGTACTGCATTCCCCAAGCCTGGGTGAACAACTCTTATGGTAATTGATCCTCCCCGTGTGATTCAGTATACAGCCTTCAGGTATGGCATTTAAAAGAAGTTTTATTTTTTTTTAACCAGCATGAGGGGAATCTAACCTAAAGAAAAATGCTTAGAGATTGGACAGTAAGTTCACTGTTCAGGTCTGTCAGTATTTGGATAAATGGTACAGTGTAATGCTAAATTCAGTCTACTGGTGACAATGATTATTATGGATCTGCAGTGTTCATTTACAGCTACAAACAAAATTGTAATATATTGCAGCTTACCAAACCCTACATGTGGTGGCCGGATTCATTTCCCCCCCCCCTTTATTCTCACCTGGTAATCTGACCAGTAACACACTTCCTGTCTTAGGGTGGCTCAACTCTATGGAGGAAGAATGGAGCCACCCTTGGACAGCATCATTGTCACCCTATGGAGAGTGTAGTGTTAGATGGACTAGTAGATTTAGATGAACTCGACTAAAAAATGAAAGATGAACTCCAGCTAACACTCCTTAAGCAGTTAGAGCAACAGTTATTATTTTTGTTTTTGGATAAAGTTTTACATAAATCAATAAAAGCTGATCATTGTAAGTACCCCTGTTATTGTTAAATGTAAGAAGCCATGAACTAAGTATTTATTTCCTATGCTGTTCAACGTTATTTAGTTGCCATAATATGGTATAACAAGATGACATTCTAAAATACATGAGAACTATAAAAGAAAACAAGAAACATTTGTTTTGTTCATCTATTGGCACAGAATGAACATTCACAGAAATGCACAGGGCAAATAGCTCTGTTAATTGTTTATAAATATACCCCAATGAGATCTTCTTTTGTTCAGCATGCGGGTTGAAAAACAAATTTAATAGGTTCCTCCATCCATGTTAAACAGCATGCATGGACAAATTTCCTGCTGCAGCTATTGCATCCTGACAGCCGATGCTTGCCACTGTCAGAATACATGAAGAGGGTTTGTCCAAGAATTGTCCAAGAATTATCAGGCAGGCTCCTTTAACACTGCTCAAATTTTGGCCAAGTCAGCAGAACTTGGCTAAAATCCAAGCAGTGTATGGCGAGTGACCTATCAGCATACTCAAGCTTTGTCATTTGTGAAGGCAGAAGAAACTGACAGGACTAATGTGTAGGTAAGTACTAGCTGCTGATTGCTTTTACTTTCAGATCCCTTGTCCTGATACTTGTTTTGTATCCCACCAAACACTTCTAATCACCACCTCAAGTTTGCTCTAACAAGAAAGGGACGCACACACACTGCATCACTGAGAAGCCACTTCTAATAATTTATAAATATGTACATTGTTTAATTTAGATGTTATGGTTATTTCATAAATACCTATTACCTTTTACAAATACTCTTAAAAAATGAATATATAATTGGAGGCAGCTCTGTGGCTTAGTGATTTGCCCTTCTGCCTTGCAGCACTGGGGGTCCTTGGTTTGAGTCCTGGCCAGGACACTATCTGCATGTTTGCATGTTCTCCCTGTGCTTGCGTGGGATTCCATCAGGGACTCCAATTGTTTTCCAAAACTCCAAAGGCTTGCTGGCAGGTTAATTGACTCCTGTCTAAAATTGGCAAAATGTGGGCCAAAAAAACCCAACTGCAGCCTCCACTGGCAGACCCTGGTAACACTCCATTGAGTGGCTAATACAGCTCAGGTACACATTTCTGCAAGGAGCCACAGAAAGGGTAAAGTTTGCAGGCCATCAAAGATCACAATGCGGCCACCATGGTAACAGGAATTAAATTATGTTAATTATGGGATGTACAAATGTATGGTTTTTTATATTTACATGGGTTTCATACAAAAATGAACACATCAATTGATTAAAGCAATTGTTATACTGCCCTGTTCACTTACTTTAAAGCTGAACTCCAGGTATAAAGCATTATTCATACATACATTGGTCTAGCTTGGCCCAATGTACGTATATATATATA
>NW_017306651.1:374007-428615 GCF_000935625.1 Nanorana parkeri | reverse complement strand
ATATATGATACACCCAACTGGCCCAGGGGGATCCTGTAAAGTACTGTAGTAGCAAGAGCTACTACAGTGCTTTACAGTGATTTTCCGGGTCCTGTATGGTGCTGACCAGCTTCCCCAGTTCTGAAAACACAGAGGGTCAGTGGCTTGGAACACTGGCCATTGAAAGAAATTCTAGTATTTTTGTCAATGGTTACAAGTAGGGATGCACCGATATATCGGCAGCCGAAACATATCGGCCGAAAATGGCACTTTTGGCATAATGCCGAAAGAGCCATGTTTCGGCCGATACATCGGCGCATCCCTGGTTTCTTTTCTCCCCGCTGGTCGCTGCTCTGTGTCCCAGCGGGGAGAAAAGAGAGTGACAGCCGGCCGAGCGTTGCAGGACGAGAGCGCTGTGAGCGGCCAGCGTCTCTCCTCCCAAACCGCTCAGCCGCCTATAACACGCCAGGGAGAGCGGTGTGGGGGCGGAGACAGCGCTGTCACAGGAGGCTGGGCTTTCCTCTCTACACCGCTCGATCAGCCTCCTGTGACAGCGTGTCAGAGAGAAAAGCAAGGTACACACACTCAGCGATCAGTGACATAATTGAGGATATGGTATGTTAACTATATCCTCAATTATGAATGAATGGGAGTGATCTACATCACCCCCATTCATTCATAATTGTAGTTATAGTAAACAAACAATGTTCTCATGTTATCAATGAACAGGAACACTCATAGAGGTTCCCGTTTATTGATAAAAGAGGACACAGAAAAAGAGATTGAGGACTCTGTGTTCTCAATCTCTTTTTCTATTTTAAAAGGGAAATATCAGGGGTCTGTTTAGACCCCTAATATTTCCCCATAGCCCCTAAAAGTAAAGTAAAAAATAAAAATATTTAATAAAAAATGAATTAATAAATAAAAATAAATATAAAAAAATTAAAACGTTTATAAAAAATACAATATTTTTAAAAATTGAAAAAATAAAAAACATTTTCGCTATCGGTTTCGGCCTGACATCTTTTTTATTTCGGTTTTGTTTCGGTTCCAAAATTTCCATTTCGGTGCACCTCTAGTTACAAGGCGTTCTCTGATTGGATGGGGTTGGATTGTGATGTCACCATCCCATGTCGAATCAGATAATTACTTCTGTTCATTGATAAAAATACTAGGCATTTGCTGAATGGCCACTGTTTGAGCAAGCACTTCTCTGTGTTTTCAGAGCAGAGGGTAAACAGCTCATCTCAGCACCATGCTGGGCCCAGAAGGATCCTTGTGTAAAGTATGCATAACACTTCATAACTGGAGTTCAGGTTTAATGCAATCCTGGTAAATAAATAAATAACCTTCCACTGTGTCCTAGACAACCTCTGTTGCCTGAACATACCATTAGTGCATCTGCTTTGTGCCCCAATGCCTGCTTCTGTCCTCATAATGGTGGCAAACACAGATCAAACCCATTATGGTCAGAACTCATATACAGCAAGTAACTTTTACCTCTTCCCATATGGCAGAGCTCGATCCTGGCCATTGACTACCAAGGCACTGAGCAGTTTATTATGGGAAGGATATGGATAATGTCACATGTTTCCCGACATCCAGAAGTATCAGAGCAGTTTTGATTTATAGTAGAGATGAGCTTTTATAATAAAAGTGCATATTAACTAACCATTTCTATAATCCAGCAATTACTGGAAGCAGCAGATGAGGGGAAGACAGCCTGCATTTCTGTGCTTTCCCCAGAAACCCCTCGGATGCCCTTGCTGATTGGTAATGCCCCCCATGCTTTTCTAGAGGGGATACTTTGTTTTAACTAACTACTCATAAGTATGCAGATACCATCAATTATAATTAATTAGGAAATATGAGCTGGAAGGTCACTAAGATTTAAGGTGGCACTATCAGGGAACAGCAGGAGAAAGGCAAGGGGTTACATTTGTATACTTGGTTGATTTGCAAAGTTATACTAAATAAACTCTAGTGTGTTAAAATGCATTATAGTAAAATCACACCCTCCCACCCTACTCTGCAACTTTAAATTCACAGCTTTTACACAGATACTTAAAAACATACCTGTTCTATTGAAAGTGGTGCCCCCTGCCTCCTCCAATTCCAATATTATCAGTGTCCCTGGTTAGCAGGTAACCAGGGACGCTGATCTCTCTGCAAGTGGCTCTGCAAGTTCGGCTTTCAGCACGGCTCAGCCGAGCCAATGCATATGAGTTCGGCTCGGCTGAGCCGCTCGGCCATGATCGGGAGCTGTACGGGCTATTGTGAATAGCCCTTACAGCACCCCTTCGGTTCTACTGAACCGAAGGGGTCCTGGGGCCGAAGCTAGCCGAAGGATCGGCCGAAGCTACGGCCAGATCCTTCGGCAGCTTCGTGAATAGACCCCTTTGTGTGGCTTCATTTAGGATTACACCTTGATACCTTTACTACATGTGACAGATATCCTATAGTGCCCTTGGAACACTGGTCATGTAATCTCTGCTAAATGGGAAGATTTGAATTCAAACAGAGCTGCTGATTGCCTGACTCGGCCTGAAGGCTAACTTCCTTAGAATCTCCAGCAGAGAGCTGATGTTTATGAATTAATAATGTTATCATCATGAAAAACTGTATTCTGATACCTCTATGTAGGTATTAAATGTAGTAATTCTATTCACTATTCCTTTTTTTATGTTTTCATACTTTCATTTAGGTTCTTCCTAATATCTACATGTTGACCAA
Organism: Nanorana parkeri; assembly: GCF_000935625.1. Taxonomy (NCBI): domain Eukaryota; kingdom Metazoa; phylum Chordata; class Amphibia; order Anura; family Dicroglossidae; genus Nanorana; species Nanorana parkeri. The sequence goes on along the minus strand of NW_017306651.1, from coordinate 425,903 downwards.
GCTGCCCAGCAAATGTGGCAGAGACAAAACGCGTCAAGGGAATGAACTGCCTTTGCCGCTTACTAGGGTTGCACAGATACTTTTCGAGTACCAGTGCAGATACTTGGCATTTTCATGAGAACTATCAGGGTTGCAGTGGTTGCAGCTGGGACCTGGCTCTGGCACTCCACCACTGTCCTGAAATCATTAGTCTGTATTGTTTTAAAAAAACTGTCACATGACAATAAACAAAAATGTATCAGTACTCGTACTTGTAAGTACTCGGCAAGTACCAGTACTCGTACTTGCAAAACTGGTATCTGTGCATCCCTTTATTTATATTTATAAAAACAAAATCGTACATTAAAACAGAAATGTACAAATCCCAGGAGCTCCATGTGCTCCTTACCAATGACAGCTGCCTCCTAACTTTTGAATTTTTCTCTAGTGTAGTCTTGGAGCTCAAAAGTATCGGTACATGTACTCGTACTTGGTATCTGTGCAACCCTACCGCTTACAGCTGACGACTTTCTTTATACACGATTTTAAAACAACGATCTTGTAAGTGCAATTTTTTATGTGTCTTGGACGAATAAACATTTTTTACTGCACTTAGGCGCCCTTTCTTTTCTCCATATATTTCTCCCCTTTGAGATATCGCAGGGGGATACCGCCGATACAACGGTGTGTCTTGTTTGGATCGGCCGCCTCCTCAATCACCCATCCATGCGGGATTGAGGAGGCGGCCGATTACTACATTAAAGAGACCGTTTGTGGGAGTTAATCGTTGCTCAATATGAATATAACAGAACAGCCCAGATAGCAAGGATAACGTGGCACAAACTTGTGGCAGGGTTAAATTGTAATTCTTGTTAACTTGCTGCACACATTCCTGGCAAGTTGTAGACTTGCAGAACACTTGCAGCACAAGTTCTAGTTGACACGTTTTGATTTTGTAGCAAATTTGCTTGGCAAGTCTACAGCAAGCATCCTGCAGGTCTTAGCAAGAGCTCTGCAAGTGTACAGCACTGCAAAACACGTTGATCTGGAGACTTGCAGTGCAGACTTGCTGTAATTGTGCAACAAAATGGTGAAGTTTGGCAAGTCTGCAATAGTTTAGCAAGTCATTTTCAAACTTGCAGCTCAATTGGTTGCTATCTGGGAGGATCCTTTGGACAATTGATGCCTCAAAAGAAAGGAAAGTAAATCCATCTTCCTTCTTTACAAAAAACAGCCCTTGGGTTCATGGACGTATAGGTCGTTTTAGCAAAGCTATTTGGTTTACACCTAATACTTGTCATGCCACTTAAAGGTGGAACTTGAATAATTAGAATATTGTGCAAAAGTAATTGCAGTAAGTGCTGCAAAAGGGGCCCAAACCAAGTACTGAGTACATATGCATGCTTGTACTTTTCAGGGGTCCGATATTGTTCTATGTACAATCCTTGTTTTATTGATTGGGGTTTTCATGAGCTGTAAGCCATAATCATCACAATTATGACAAATCACGGCTTGAATTATCTTGCTTTGCATGTAATGAGTCTATCTCATATATTAGTTTCACCTTTTAAGTTGCCTTAGTGAAATAAATGAACTTTGCACGATATTCTAATTATTCGAGTTTCACCTGTATATGTTTAACACATGTATAGAATTTTTATGTATTATTTAAAGTGAATCATGGAATTGCTCATTTGTATTTAATCACGGGCATCAACAGAGGGTTTGATGTTGGGATATAGATTGTGAATTTAGAGCACGTTGCACAGATATTTATTATTTAAATATCCTTAAATATTATGTTCACTAATAGGAGGTGAAATTCACTTACCAATTTCGAGAGATTATTTTTCACATTTAGACTGAGCGCAACATATGTAGCACTACCATACATGATTATAAAATCACACATTGTTGCAGCTGGTCCATTGTATTTTTTGGGACACAATTATACTCTTAGCGCAGCTATTGTCACCCAACACATACAGACTAATGATTTCAGGACAGTGGCGCCAGGGCCCAGTCACAGCTGCAACCGCTGCAACCCTAGTAGTTCTCGTGACAAAGTATCGGTACTGGTATCTGAACTGGTATCTGTGCATCCCTACTTATAGTATTAGTATGGGATTCATTAACAATGCCAAAGAGAGTAATTGTTTTCCAGTACAAAAATACCTAAATCTGGCCATACATGAACAGGTTTCTCTTACAGTCACTGTCTGGCTAACCATTGTCCACCCAACTACTTCAATTTTGTAATCAGCTTTTGTCGAGCCACGTGGTGCCGAAGCGGCTACTCGTGGCTTGAATTTCAGCCATTCAGGAGCAATCAGACAACATTTTAACCATGAATGGCCAGCTTAAATCTTGTGACTTGAAATGGTGAGATTCTATTTAATTCCTGTGAAGGTTTTGCAATATGTTGCTCATGGTTGTCTTGAGAAGCTATAACATGTGAACCATGTAAACCAAACTCAAAATTGTGCTGACCATATGGAAAAGCAAAGAAGCCCCTTAGTTTATGATCTGTATCAGTGATTCACAGAGATGGGCAATATCCAATGAGATTCCTTGTATCCTTTTTCAGAGAATAAGGTATAATATTTTTTTGTATTTAGTTTTTATATAGGCCTCTTGTCAATCTGTCACATGATGTGTCCAATTCTGTTTCTTTAGGTCTGTGATTAAACTATTACAGTCAGATGGGTGGATTTACTAAAGGCGTAGAGACTGTTCACTGTGCAAATGAAAAAGGTAAAGCTGTTCTCACTTTAGATACCAAACTATGTGCCAGGAATATTTTAAAAAAGCAGGCACATTTTTGTGCACATGATTGAAATGAACACAACTTCATCTTAACAATTAAGCTATGAGAGCATACATTTGGCAAAGTCAACAATCTTACCTCCTTCAGTTTAAGTGACACTAATGTAAATCCTAAAAATGTATTCAAGTATCTTAACTATTAGATTAATATAAGAAAGTTCTAGCCCAAAAGTATCAAACAACATGATATATCTTGTCTTTTAGGTTCCATGTCTAATGCAATTTTAACGGTGAAAGGTCTGAGAGACAAAACATATCAGGAGAGACTGTGACACTAAACTCAGGAGTTAAACCTTAAAAAAGCATTGACGTACCTTAACTATTAACAAAAATGCATCTTATTTGTGTATCACTCAGCTGTAGATCCTCAAATTATCTCTAGATTAGTGTTGACACTGTCCTTCCTTCTGGAGGGGGCTACTTTTTTTCCCGATGGTCCCTGTGAGTTGTAAAGTAGTCACCGTTCCAAGCTCGCTCCTGTGATGGACTACAATCTCATGTTTAGTTTACTAATTTGTATTGAGATTGTAGTCCAGAGTTGTGGAACAATAGTTGATGTAGCATAGCTGTGGAACCCTGGTGAATTCCAGTCTTTCTAATAAAGTACATTCAGGGTACAATAAAAAAGGGCGTATATCGGGAGTAATGTAATCTGCTAGTGCCTTCAGCAGCATATCAAACTGAGGACTGGTTCGATCAATTACAAATGTAGCAAAGCGTTGCTTCAACCTATGGAAAGTACAATTGTTCATTTATAGAAACAGAAAGTATTTCTTTGAACAGCGGCTTTGTGCTTTCATATACATAAAATTGTTCAATAGGAGAAAAGGACAATTCTTTAAAAGCGAGGTAAATGTTTTTTCCCATAGTTCTCTTAACCTCCCTGGCGGTGGCAATTTGTTGTTTTATATTGTAGGCCTGTAATTCTTAGTAAATCTTAGGAATAACTCACCTAAATCTGTCAAACAAGAGTCCAGTAGACATCCCAGGTATGATTAAGTTTGAAACACGAAATAATAAATTATAATGTAATAAATAATTATAAAAAATTATAATATAATAATGTAAAAAATGGTCCAGTAAATGGGAATTCTAGGGGCGTTGCCTGATCCGTACCACAGTCAATAGAGTACCAAGTTCGGACATCACTGAGCTCGGTCGCAGAATTGTCGCTGTCGTCACTTTCAGTGTCTGATGACGAATTTCCCAACGAATCGCTAACGCTCAATTCTGCAAGTGATTCTAATTTACTATTGCTGTTTTCTACCTGGTCTAAAACCGCTTTTGACCTAAAGGGACGCTTTTTGGATGCCATGGACGTTCTCAAGTTTCCAGGCAGAAAGAACAGTAAAAGTGCAGGCAGGGCACTGGACAAAGCTCTAGGGACAAAATTGAAGTGAAATGATTTGATACATAAATGTAATCATAGCAGATTACATTGTATTGTGTGTATTCTGTGTACATTGCATCTTTTCACTTTTGAATTTCCTGCCGGCTCCGCCCCAAGCTGTGACGCCAAAAACAATAGTAAAAGTCAGATGCCGGTTTAGGCCAGCCACGTACAGCAGAGGACACTGCGGGCTGGTAGGGACAAGGTAAGTGACACTTGTGTAATCCCGAGTGTGGCTCGGGGTTGCCGCTCTTGGTAATGAAAATTAACCCTGAGCCACACTCGGGAATACCGCCAGGGAGGTTAGGAGTCACGGGAGGACATATACTAGCGTCCTCCCGTGACCCAAAGCTTAGTATATCTCGAGCTACAGCTTGCGGTATACTGAGACCGACGCAGCCGGGACGGATCCTGACAATGCTGTCGAGATCCACCCAGCTGCGTGAGTGACAGCGGGCTCTGCCTATCTACAGGTAAAGCCAGCTGTACCCGTCCCCTCTCCCATCAGTTCCTCCTCTCAGCGCTGGAGGATCGGAGCGGGGAGGGGGAATCCCTGCAGGGAGAGGTGACTGACAGTCACCTCTCTCTGCAGGGAGATGATCGAGAAGTGAGCGAGAGATGGTCACTTCCCGATCTATTGAGCCAACGTGTGACAGTTTCATTGTCACACATTGGCTCAAACCATGAGGATGAGTGATTTTCACACCGTTCATAGTTCTCCTTTAACCTCCCTGGCGGTATTCCCGAGTGTAGCTTGGGGTTACTTTTCCATACCATAAGCGGTAACCCCGAGCTACACTTGGGAAAGCCGCATTGCATTTACTTACCTTGTCCCTCGAGCCGCGCTGTGTTCTGCGGCCGATGCTGGCTTCCATCTTCCTAGTTCCGTCGCTTGCGAACGTACGCGTTGCAGGGGGGCGGAACCGGCGGGATATTAAAAAAAAAACAAAACAATCTACAGACAAAAACAATTCGAAAAAAAAATACTGAAAAATGACATTAAAAAAATAAAAAATCATAATCTCATTGTCACAGGTCGGCTAGAACTATGAGGTGAGTAAAAAGCACTCACCTCATAGTTCTCCTTTAAGGCTTCTTTTGTAGCTTGCTGTATTATAAAAGAACTCTGGGAGCTCAGTGAGGGGCTTTAGTACATTTTATACTAAAACCCTGATCAAAAACAAAATAGGCAATGATGTTTACTGGGTTATGGGGGATCATTTTTAAAAGGTGTTTTTGTATATATATATATTTTTTTTTTTTTTTAAGGTAAGCAAGAAAGGTCTTGTTTTAAAATGCACATTGTACTGTGTATGATTGAATATTTGTGAAATTGGTGTTTAGATATCACGAATGCCTTTGAGTTAGTTTATTTGCACCAGCGGGTTGAGGTAGAGCCACCTGTAGTTGTAAGGTATACATTACACATACAAGAGGAAAAGGACATGTTCAAAGCTTTAAAACGAAAAGGTCGGGAATTATACATTTCTATTACATTGCGGTATGTTTTTTATTATCACATCACACTTCTGACATTCTCGAAAATAATGTACAATATTTTACAGACAAATACAGATGGTCACAGATGATGAAGTGATTCTGCTCTCAAGAGCTCACAATCTGAAAAAGACAGTGAAAAGGAAAATGCATGTTTTTGAGAAATCACACCATCCACACAGTTCCAGATCATAAGTGGCAGTGAGGAGAAAATTAGGATTTATATGACGGCAAGGTGAACCAGGCAGCTTCACACTAACAGCACTAAGGGTTGGAGGAGTCTCTGAAGAAAGGAGACATGACTGATCGATTGACAAGTGCAGTAACAATGAGGGATGCAGCAAACAAGCTTGATCATGAATTCCAAAGAAGAGGTTCAGCCCTAGAGAAATCCTGAAGATGTGCATGGGATGAGCTAATGAGAGAGAAGAGGAGCAGACCACAGATATAGTTCATGGGGAGTAAATTAATGGCTACTACACATAAAATACAAGTGAGTTTACATAAAAGTTATGATAGTGTTCCTGATAATTACACTATGTGAATGTCTTACAGATTATCAGAAAATTATATGGAGATTCTTCCTGAGCTGTGCATGCTTTGATTTTCAAAAGCTGAAGATACCTAACTTTTAATGTCCCCAATTATTCATTGTACTTACCTCTCCATTACAGGCAGCACTATTTATGTATGGCACATGAACCACTAGCTCAACACTGGTCTTTTAAAGCAAATCTTTAATAGGAAAGTATGAATGCTGCCATTGCCTACCACTCTGGATATGCCACTCTACCTGTAGGATTTTTTGTTAAGGAGAATGCAGAATGAGGTGCTGGAACCCAAAACTCCCAGGTGTAAAGAAGGAGTTAGGGATTATGGTAACAAAGACTCATAATATCAAAACCTAACAATAAGTCATGGGCAAACCCACCATAAACCAACTTAAATATTACTTTTGGATGGACCGACCCTTTACAATATCAACATAAATATGGGATTTGCTACCAGGATGACCTACCTAATACTTCACTGTCCTGAAACAAGCATGTATGATGTATGATGCATGATGATGCATGCATGATGTAGTCCTGGCCTCTGTCTTCTATCAGGTCAGTTAGTAACTAAGCAATAATTTCAGCATAGAGATCACAGTCCCAGAGTTTGTGCCTTTTAAAAATAAGTCACAAATAGCAACTTCCATATTATTGTCCTTAAATGTTCACTTTGAAGGTAGGCCTGAATAACATGTAATTTAATTGTGAATTATTAAATCTGGGCAAAACATTATAATCTAATCTGTATCTCAAGACATTCTAGCTTGATCTGTGTTGATACCAAATTCAAAGATTGGCTAATTCACTACAAGTTCATCTGAACTTTCCAAGGGGCTGTTAGCTGACTATTTAACATACTGCTGCTATTAGGGCAGGGTATCCTAAAGAAAATAAGGTGGGAGTCAACTGACCTACTCATTCTGGTTGCAAGAGGAAGTTAGGTGAATGTAGCTCAACAGAGAAAAACACAAATGTTTGGATCCTTGGGCATTCTAAATGTACATCTTAGAGCAAAATATGTGATATCTTTTTAAGAATTGGTGGGAGTTATTATAGAAGCATGGGCTATCATGTATGGAAGTATAAGTTCCCACAAACCCAACACTCTATTAACAGAGCCCACTCTAGCACAAAACATGAATAAAGACAAAAAATAGGATGAAGACTTAAAAATATGAATTAATTATGACCTCTTATGTACAGGTCCATTATTGTTCTGCCATATCCCCCTTTTCCAGTTCTGCATCGCAGAATCTGATCACTAAGTTTATGCTGAGAAGGTCAATGGAGTGAGGTTGCTATCCTCAAAAGGTAGGGCGCCAGTTCATGCCCATGCCCCATTTTAGTGTTTTAACTAACAAGCATTTGAACAAATTTTGAAACAATTAAATGAGTAACTGTCTCATTTTGAAACATTTATGACACAGTGGGACCTTAACAAGATTTAACTTGCCGGCTTAACTACCAGATACTTGCAGATTTTGGGCTAAAACTTGCATGCTAACAGGGTTTTCTGGCTGGATATACAGATCCAAACATTTTAGTGTTTAAGCAGAAAACATTTGGTTGTGTGATGGCTGCATAAATTGGAGAAGACTGCCATCAGTCAGCCACATGTTCCACCCTCACCGCCTAGCTGATGATATATAGTTCTGTCATGAAAGGCATTTTCATACCATGGCCAGTTATTAACAGATTCATTTTGAAATAGCAATATTTGCTTCATTATTTGACTGTCACAAGCTGTTAAAGGAAAAGCCTCAAGGCGGTCATGATGCTGGGTAAATAAAATTTTAGAGGGATCTCCAGAAAACTAGGATAAAAGAAGATAAAAAAACTTATGTAAATATAAAGATATTTGATAATTCACTTACCATATGGGGCAGCTGGATATTAGCTAGACTGTGAATTAGAGACTGACTAAGATTGGCCAGTTCATGAAGAAGAGACTCGTTTTGCTGTTCAATGACTTTATTCTCTTCTTCTATTGTCTTCAGGTTACTCTCCATTGTTGTAATCTAAAAAGCACAGCCAGGCACAAAACACAACAGAGACCATTACACACCGTCGTGCCTTTACCAACACAGCTATCAATGTGATGTCTACCTAACCAAGTTAATTCTATGATTAGAAAACATTTGTGTGATGGCTCAGTCTTACTATCTACATGATCAATTAACTATTAAAGAGTTAGATTTAGACAACATCATGTGTAGGATTTCTGAATTCTGAATCTACCTATTCATATCTGAATTTACCTGACCTCATTTTGTGTTTTAAACTTGCCTAGCTAGTTCATGGTGCTTAATTTATACCTTTGTATACACTTTATTTAAAAGTATTGTAACTTACTGGCCTCAACCTTAAAGATTGTAAAAGCATGCTATGGGTCCTTTACAGACAGCCTGTCTTACTTGTTAATATAAATATTGGAGCAAAGAAAATGGAGGCATTGTTCGGAGCAGCCTATCAAATTGCACCTGTCATTTCTCTAGTTTCAAGTTATTTTTCCCCTTTCTGCTAGTCATAAAGCTGAACTCTGTGTAAGGTTATATGTTCTGGCAAATGTCATACTTACATTTTAAAATGCTACATTTTTCATTTCTCACCACCTATGGCTTTTTTCCAGCACAATAAAATATAACTTGCATAAGATTGCTCTGAAAGAATTGACTGAGGTTGTCTATACAGTTACAAATCAGATTAGGTCTAAATGAACAAGACAATATGTATTAACAGCATAGTTGTTGATGTGAGTGTTGCATGCCCGTGCCAAGTGGTTTTTATGACATCTTTTTCTGGCACAATGTGACACTAAAGAGACCTTTATAACTGATGTATATTTTAAGGAAACTCCAACCACCCTCCATCATAACTGTGCTTTAACTTGCCACTAACAGGGGCTAGTCACAAAAGTGTGAAGAGTTTGGAGAAGGCATGAGAAGTGAACAATCTAGGACAACATAGCTGATTTGGAAAAATTCTGGTTTCCAGTTCAGCTATTTTGTCCTAGATTATTCACTTCTCCTGCCTTCTCCAAAGTCTTCACCCTTTTGCGAATAACCCTGTAAGTGTATCAGGCACTAAAACTGATTAATCATTTTGTTTGCTATTTCGAAAAGCCGGTATAAAGGAAAACTAATGGTGGAAAAAAAAAACAATTCTGGGTTTAACCAATCATTTTTGGCATATACATTTTTAATGGTCCACATAACTGGGGGAGTGGAAGGGGTGTGCCCATTGCCTAAGTACATTGTGCTGGAAGGTGAAAGTTGGGAGCTATGGATACACACAATAGGGGTCCTGTACTAAAGGAGCAGAACATATCACTTTGCAAAAGTGAATGTTCACCCTTCTTAGTGAATGAGGTCAGACAAGGTGAAAATTCACTTTACAAAGAATACCAAATCATGTCAAAGAAAAATGAATTTCTTGCACATGATTGGATGATTGAAGTCAGCACAACTTCACCACATTCAAAAAACTAAATGAAGGTCAATCATTATCAGCACGCTCAAGCTGGTCATACACTGATCAAATTTAGGCCGATTCTTGCTGAGTCGGCCAAAATTCCAACTGTAGATGGCCCCATATGCACCACCGGGGTAGACCAAAGTTGATTTTCCAATTGCTTTTTATCAAAGGAGTCTGGTATACAATTGTCATGCAATCAAATGCAGTCACTGTTCAGCTGGTCATTTTTTACCTGACTCCTTTGATAAAAGGCAACTAGAAAATCAACATTGGTTGACCCGGGTGGTGCAGACGGGGCCATCTACAGTTGGAATTTTGGCCGACTCAGCAAGAATCGGCCTAAATTTGAGTAGTGTATGACCAGCTTAATAATAAATGACTCTCAGCAGCCATAGGATTCTTTCATGCATGCTGTTTAGCATGGATAGGGGAATTAACTGAATGAGCGGGCTGAACGAGATACATCTAAAGGTATATGGTCAGCTTCAGTCTAAACTTTCCAATAGTCACTGTTAATCTTAATGTAGCAATGCTGGTAAGTATATTCCAAGAAACATAGCTGTAATTATTTAATTGTCGTACACCTCAGTCAATAAATACTGCGTTGTGATATTTAACCACTGACACACAGCAGTGCCCTACCTTCTTCCTTTATGTTCACCTAAAACGCATAACAAATTCACAACCTAAAATCTGCTCTGCAAAGTGTTGTTTTGTAGCTGTGTTTTTAATGTAAGCTGTGTGGTGCTAGTAGATAAAAACAAAAGTTCTACTTATGGACAACTTTTATTCTTCAAAGGCTGAATTTCGTGTAAGTTACATGGAAAAACCACACAACCTCCCCTCCCGTGTAACTTACATGAAATTGGTATTCATCAACACAGGGATCTTGGCAAGCAACAGGACGCTCGTCCAGTACCTAGTGGGAGGGAGCAGAAGCTGAAAAGGGGGCAGAGAATGAAGCCAAAGAGGTGGAACTGTATGTGAATGTCCAATAGGGATCAATCTTGGAAACCAAATATAAATATTTAGATATGTGTTAGACTAGCCATCAGACTAGGCTAACAGATCCACTAGGAGAAAAAAAAAACCAGCTTAGATAAGGGTCGTGTAAAGCTTGAGAGATATATACTTGAAGTTAATTTTTTTCTAATTGATCATTAATGTGTGCAGTTAAGTTCCACCTCTTTATATGATAAAATCATAATCACTAAATTCTATTACACAAGCAAAACTGTCATTCTGCATTTATCGTCAATAATCCGAAGTCTACAGACATTATTTATTTTTTTATTTAACTGAACTCTTTGGTTTTTTTTCCTTGTGCCAATTTGCAGTTATGGTGAGTTCATCCCATACACTTGAATGCAACACTTAACAAGAAGGTTCTCATCCTCACCCTTACCCTCCATGTATTTTTATTTTTCCCCCCGATCTGACTTTATCTATCTTTTGATGTTTCGGTTGATGAATACCATGCAGCCAGCATGAACATGTGGCCACAGAAAACGGTATTTACAAAAGTACAGATGCACTCACGTATATGTCACATAGAGATGTAATCCGGACATTTCATGCACATGCACAAAGAAACAGTGCAGGCTTTAAGAAAAAAAAAATGTTAAATGACAAATGGTAATCGAGTTTTAGCATCACAATGCTTACATGGCGTATGCTATTGTGCTGATCACCTGGCCTACCCATGTTACGTTAACCACAAGTGAAGTTCGACCCTTGATGGCAAAGGTGAACTTCACTTCAAAAGAATGAACTTTGCATGCATGAAGTATGGGTGAGTATGAGAATAAAAGCTTTACTGTCTGTTTTTACATTTTTTTGTGTGTGTTTTTTTTAGATTAATAAGTTAGTGGCATCTCATATAGGAAATTAATACATAGCAGAGCTGTATGCTTTCTTGGCAATACTAGTCGTAATAATATTCTATTTAAATTAACTAAATAAGACATTTGCAATACTGTTTATAGAAAACTGTTACCTGAGTTCTCAGCTTAATCATATCAGATTCCATTTGGGAGTTAGATTCATTTAGTTCTTTTATTTCTTCATCCAATTGTTTGATCTCCTCATCATTTTCTATACCTGGAGGATATTAAAAGAGAAGAGTCTAATAGACTTGCAACATGTTGCCTTATTACTAACACAATTGAAATTACGGTTAGGACTGAATAAAAGATTATAGCATTTATAGACAAAGAAGGTCTGAACAAAACCATTTGTGTAGTTTCTAATAGAAGATTTGTTTACATCTCTGCAGATAACCAATTAACAGTTTTGTATCAGTTGCTGAAACTTGGAGGACCAATAAGCCAAATTGCTTTTTTTTAAAAAACAGGCATAAATACTGGCTATACATGTGATAATCCAACCAGTATATACACCTTTCAATTCCATTTTTGGTGAAGCTCCAGCCTTCTATTCGGTTTTGCACAGTTGTACCGGTTCCTCTCCTTGACTGAAATTGCTCACTGCACACTGTGAGCTTCTCCGCAACCTACACTATCAACTACAGAAAGTCAGATAGAGTCCACCTCATTTCCTGAATGGAGGATGCCTAGCTCTATCTAGCTCTTTCCTCCCCAGCCTTACTGCTCCTGGCCAGGCCCTTTGAGTCATTGAATTTTAGTTCTTTCAATCATGGAGGCTCAGTATCACATTTGGGTGTTACCTAGGTGGTCTGCATACAAATGCAGTCTGCCTAGGAATGCCAACTCCTCCAAACTGACACCCACTCATCAAGGCATTTTGATATTTGCATAACTCCCCCCAGTGCTAACCCACTGCTTGCATCAGAACTGAGGGCTCTTGAGAGGAGTACTAAGACAGGGTGCTCTTATGTTATCAGGAAGCTGCCTGCATTATATAGAGAAGCATAGAGACCCAATGATGTCAATGGATCTAAAATAAGGTATATAATGAAAACAAAAAGTTCAAAAAAATTGCATGTTAATGCAGTGGGAAAAGAGAGACCAGGGAGGGCAAAATATACACATACTCAACTTCAGTTTTAAATTGAAAGAAAAAATAACTATTGATGTTTTTTTTTCAATTGATTTAATGTAACCAAATAGAACAAGTCTTGATTCATTTTAGCATGGAAAGAGTGATAAAGGAATAGAACACCCATGTAATTGTATTATCTGTGCCTTTGTTAGAAAGATTTCCCTTTCTTCCTGCTAAGATGACAATGGTCTCACCAGGCAGGAAGGGAGGGGAAATCTACAATGGGGACACAAGCAGCAACATATATATTTTTTCAGATGAAAATTGTAATAAAGAGAAAACCAATGACAGTAGCATGAAAAAATAATAGGATGCCCGAGTACAGATTAAGATTTTATTTTTTTACTTTCATACCTTTTATGACTGCCTAATGTCTAAAAGCTTGTTAACATATTGTCACCATTCATACTACAGATAGTGAAATAGTTGTTTTAAAAATAACTAGATTTAAAAATAAAACAATGTAGTTGCTGTGTTAAGACACCAGAGACCAGATTCTGAGTTCAAGAAAATAAAATAGTTGTTTTAAAAATATTTACATTTAATCAGAAACAAAAAAAAACTGCTGTTTTAAAAAACAGAATGGAACATGGATTTTCATTGATATTGATTGATATTGATATTGATTCATTTTGTGGCCCATATCATAGCACACACTACTGCTTAAATTCAGTACAGTGCAGGGTATTCAGTATATTGTTTGCCTGAAACTTGCTTTATTACTTTATCTTAAAACAAAAACAAAATAATACCATTGGTTGCTCTCTGCTTTATAGTCATCATTTCTTCTCCTGATAATCTGGCCTTCTTCATTGCTGATGTGGCTCTTGGACAGCCTGATAAACTACAATAAAGTTTATATTGTAAAGTTAGTAAGTAGATCTTAATAATGTTTCTTTGGCATCTTCATTAAACATATTTAATAATCTATAGATGCAGTTTGCGTTTTGAAATTGGATACCATGAACGTTAACAAAACAAATCCTACAGATTTCATTATAATTTCTTATTTCGTGTCTCCACATCCAACTTAAACTGTTGTCTACTTGGTAAAATCTTTTATCATGTTCCACTTAAAGTGACACTAAACTTAGGAGTTAAATCTTAAAAATACATTCAAGTACCTTAACTATTACCAAACATGTATCTTATCTTTGTATCACTCGGCTGTAGATCCTCCAATCATCTCTGAATTGGTGCTGACACTGTCCTTCCTTCTGGAGGGGGGCTACTTGTGTTCCCCATGGTCCCTGTGTGTGTTGTAAAGTAGTCACCACTCCAAGCTCACTCCCATGATGGACTACAATCTCACATTTAGTTTAATCATTTATATTGAGATTGTAGTGCATCACGGGAGTGAGTGTGGAGCGGTGGCTACTTTACAACACACTCAGGGGCTATGGGGAACATAAGTAGCCACCGTCCAGAAGGAAGGAGAGTGTCATCACCAATTCAGAGATGATTGGAGGATCTACAGCCGAGTGATACACAAATAAGATACATAATTGTTAATAGTTAAGGTACCTGAATGCATTTTTAAGATTTAACTCCTGAGTTTAGTGTCACTTTAAGTTGAACAACGTAAATCATTTAACCAAGTAAACAACTATTAAGCTTGGATGAGGAGACATATGAAATAAGTAATTTCATGAAATCTATAGCATTTGTTTTTATCAATGTAGAACCTTAATTTCAATTCCATCACATAATTTGTAATGTTGATTGTATTTGGTAGCTGATAACTTTGAAATGGAAAGATCAATTCTCATATAAGGAGCCAATTTGGATAAAACAAGGTTGTATGGCATTTATGTCTAATATTAGATATCTAGGGGTTGATTTACTAAAGGCAAATAGGCAGTTCACTTTGCAAGGGAATTTTTCCCCTTAGCTTAGGGAATGAGCTGAAGTGTGTTGACTTTCATCATCCCATCAAGTGCAAGTAAATACTGTTTTTTTTTTTTTTTACATTTCCTTGCCCCTGATTGGGTATGCTTTGCAAAATGAATTTTCACCACATTTACTAAGCTAAGGAAAAATTCCCTATTTCTTTCTAAAAAATCAACCCTCTGGTGTCTAGCACTTATTATAGAATCTAATTTTTAACAAATGTATACATGTAATTTTAGGAATACACAATGATGCCAGAACATTTACCTAAAAAACAGAACATAATGTCAAAATGTGGGGCTGTTGTACTCTATAGTTGGCTTTCATAAAACAGACAACTTACCTCCGATGTGTAAGAAAACTCCCACTAATGTGTCCAGAACCATCACATCCAGGAGTGGGACAAGACATTCCTTCAGTTTTTCCAGATTTCCATGAGAACTGTGAACCATTCAAGTAGCCATCTTTCTGCCTCTTGGCCGCCAGTGGACATCCAGATGCACTGCGATGTGATGCATACTTCCCCGTCACGTGACCTTGACCATCACAGCCAGGGACTGGGCATCTAGTAAATAGGAATACAGGAATTGAATTAATAATTTTCTTTCAAGCAAACTCCAATGCAGTTTTTAAAGAAATTAGGTTAGGTATATGCTATCTTTGTGTACCTATGTTTGGGTTAGACTTGAGTGTTATTGATTTTCCACTTAAAGGTAATATGTAGTATGTTAAAGCTTTTAGATATTGATGATCAGCTTAAAGGTAATTTCAAAAATAAGCATTTAATGCAGAGTGCTTCCACTAAACTTTGGTTGCAGAACAAACTGGGCTATCAAATAAGAAAGCTCAGCAATGCCTGATGACCTTTGACTTTCTCTCTTTAACAGAGAATTCATATAACTCCATATGAGCTGGAGGCATGGAAGGGGTTAGGGACAATGGTGTCTATGTTGTTTAACTGTATGTAGCAGTAGAAGGAGGTCCAATTATACTAGGTAGCTACAGCAAAGCGGTAAATGAATGAGCAACAATGTAAACACCTGCTTCATTTGCACCACTTGCTCACTATAAATAGTAAATATGAATTCTTTTAAATGCTGCATCTCAATCCTATACATAAAAAAACATAGGGGGGGAATTTATTCAAGCTGGAGCAGACAGTCTCTGGAGCAGTTGCCCATGGCAATCAATCAGCTTCCCTCTTCAGTTTGCTCAGGTAAGAGTTGAAAATTAGACAGAAAAGCTCCCCCCCCCCCCCCGAATGTATATATATATTACAATTCCTTTAATGTATATGTTTATGTCAATGTATGTTAGTATTTTATAAAGCAATTCTATATATATTTTTCAATTATATATGCATATGGAGGAAGACATATTTTCTCATTACATATTGAGGCTGTGTTTTCAGCTTACCAGGGCTGCACAGTGATTGTGTGTTATGTAGAGTATAAACAGTTAGACTTTTGAATAAACTAAATAAATTTCGGAGTGTTCGTTCGGCTTTCTAAGAGTTGAAGCAGTGAAACTGATGATCAATTGTGACCGCAATGGCGAAAAAAGTTTGAAAGAGCATGTCGCAAAATGTTTTTCGATTGAACAAAATGCTAACAGTGAATGTAGTTTTTGTTTGGAAAGCTCCATTCATTCCAAAATCAAATGTTAAATTAAAACAAAAATCAAATTAAATTTTAAATGACAATCACCAAGCCCCTAGAGATATTATGGAACGTCCCGACGGGATTTTTCATATGAACATTTGTGAGAAAATCTACCTGTGTATATGCTACTTAACTGTTCCGTTTTCTCAATACAAGTCTATTTTATACTGCTCAGACCAAAAGCATTGTTAGGCACAGCTGATTTTATCCCTGGAGTCATAAGGATAGGTATTGCTCTTGTGTCATATACATTATAGAGTTAAGTAAATTATATTTTCATACGAACGTTTGTACGAAAAATTCAGTTGGAACGTTTGATAATGCCATCAGAGGCTTAGCGACTGTCATACAAATTTTTTTTTGATTTTCATTTTTATTTA
The DNA here is from genome assembly GCF_000935625.1 of Nanorana parkeri. Taxonomy (NCBI): domain Eukaryota; kingdom Metazoa; phylum Chordata; class Amphibia; order Anura; family Dicroglossidae; genus Nanorana; species Nanorana parkeri. Next base: position 409,231 of record NW_017306651.1, on the reverse strand, counting down.
ACATTCGATCTTTGAATAAAAGGAGTTTTCAGAATGAAAATCACATTCACTGTTAGAATTTTGTTTGCTCGAGAAAACTTGAGAAATTTTCCAACATGCTCCTTCAAAATTTTTTTTGCCACTGCGGCCGAAGTCATTCATCAATTTGACCACAGCAATGATTAGAAAGTTGAAATAACATTCCAAACTTAATTTTGTTTATTAGAAATTCGAAGCCGTGTATACCCTATTTTAGCCACTAGAAGGAGAATCTGAAACTATGGGGTCTATTCACTAAGCTGCCGTAGGCAGCCGAGTGAACGACCGACCTGAAGCGAAGTGAGCCGAACGCTGTTCGGCTATTCACTTCAGGCTGGTACGGGTACATTGGGTGGCTTCGCATGGCTTCGGGTCGGCCGAACATGCTTAGCATGTTCGGCCGACCCGAAGTGCAGAAGGAGTGCGACCCAGCCGATCCAACATCTGGATAAGCTAAGCCGAACCTCTGGCAGGCTACTCGCTGCTGTTCGGTCTATTCTTATAGATGCCGAACAGCAGTGAGTGAATAGCCGAATGTCGCTGAACGGCATTCGGCTCGGCTGTTCTGCTCGCTCCCTCTGTGGGACTGAGCAGAACAGAAAAATTGTGAAAAAAGTAAAATAGAAAACGATTGTGCGGAGCTAGCAGTTACAGCTAGCTCCGGCCAACTGTTTTCTTTTGGCCTGCGGTTCTGCTGCCGGCCAATAGAAAAGAAAAAAAACATTTTCGCCATAGGAATGCATTGCTAGATTCCTATTGGCTATTTCAAATTGCAATAGCCAATAGCAAACTAGCTAATGCACCCGCCCTCTGCTGCTGTCAATCACTAGTGGGGACCTGATGGAGAACTGCAGGTCCCCTCTGCTGATTGACAGCAGCAGTGGGTGGGTCCAATAGCTAGTTTAGCAAATAGCAAATTGAAATAGCAAATAGGAATCAATGCATTCCTATGGTGACGTTTTTTTTTATTATTCTGACGACAGCCAACGGCTCAATGTCTGAATAAAAAAAGAAAAAGCAGTGTTTCTCTCCTGGGCGGCCGGGAGTGGGAGACTCCCGGAGCACCCAGGAGAGTTGGGCTGTATGGAGATCAGTGTCCCTGGCTAGCTGGTAACCAGGGACGCTGATCTCTCTGCAAGTGGCCGTAGCCAGCCGTAAGATCATGGCCAATGACCACTCTGCCAGCTTCGGCTTTCACCTCGGCTCAGTCGAGCCGAAGCATATGCCTTCCGCTCGACTGAGCCACTCGGCCAAGTTCGGGAGCTGTACGGGCTATAGTGAATAGCCCTTATAGCAGCCCTTCGTTTCTACTGAGCCAAAAGGGGTCCTGGGGCCGAAGCTAGCCGAAGGATCAGCCGAAGCTACGGCTAGATCCTTCGGCTGCTTCGTGAATAGACCCATCTGTAAGAAAAATACCCTTATGAATATATGGAACATTTGAAATAATATTTACAAACAATATTGTCAAAATCACATCAAAATGACTTTCAGATGAACAAAATTACTGAACATATTTACTCATTGAAAATCTTTAAATCTGAAAGTGTAGTTTTCCCTGAGATCCTTCATGTAGCAATACCAAAGATCAAACTACCTCCAAGGCATTGATCTACTAAAGTAGTAGAAAGTTCACTTATCCTAGTAAAACTGGAATTACTTTATTTGTATTAATGATTACTGAACTGCATTTATTTGTATCTTTTATTTGCCTAGAGTTCTACTTTAAGAAAAAGATTACCACCAAAATTAAAAATCGGTACCCACTATACAGTAGGTAATTTTGAATGTTTGAAAAGGTTTTGCTGTAGTAAAATATTATCTGCAGGGTGTTTAGGTGATGTAAGATTTAGAAGACATAAAAGGCTGAGAAATGTTAGCTGACAATATTGGCAATTATTAAAGACAGCTGGGATCTCAGCTTGACTTCTGTTTTCTAGGGGCTAAAAAGCAATTTAATGCTGCAAGAAATGTCCCTAATTGATCTGAAATCATAGATAAAGTTACCTTTTATTTTAAGAGTGAAGTGGAGGTGAGAAATATAAAATAAAAGCAGCTATTAGATGTGCTATTAGGTTTTAGGTGACATAAGTACAGTACTGCTTAGAACAATTAAATGTAGAAAGCTCTTTATGTTGTATATGGAAGATTGTCTCAGTCAGTAGAACTATAGCTAGGGTTCAGAGCCTTCGCTTTCTTTTAGGAAAGCTGTATTCACAGAATTTGTGGGATTGATTTATTAAAGGTGTGAACATTGTAGTTTTTCCGTGAATGTTTACTTAGTTTACTTAGCTGTGTTCAATCTACTATATCAAATATATGCAGTGCAAAAACAAGGTTTATTTTTTGTTTAATCCTAATTGATATTTATCTTTGATAGCAGATTTATAATTGGAAACATTCTTGTGTCCATAATGCGTGGATTATAACAGACACTGCAATGGCATGCATAGATCTGAAACCTTATATAATGGTAAACCAAATAAGAGGGAGAAAGGGTAAAGTGACACTAAACTCAGGAGTTAAATCTTAAAAATGTATTTAGGTATCCTAACTATTAACAAAAATGTATCTTATTTGCTATTGTACCCGCCCTCTGCTGTCAATCAGTAGTGGGGACCTGATGGAGAACTGCAGCAGAGGGTGGGTGCAATGCTAGTTTGCTATTGGCTATTGCAAATTGCAATAGACAATAGGAATCTTGCAATGCATTCCTATGGCCCAAAATATTTTTTTCCTATTCTGACAAGGAGAGAAAAAGAAAAAGCAGTGTTTCTCTCCTTGGTGGCAGGGAGCGGGAGACTCCTGGAGCGCCCGGGAGAGTTTGCTGTCTGGAGATCAGTGTTCCTGGTTCCGCCCAGCTGTCAGAAGCAGGCTATCGGCCGGCCAATGGCCGGCCGCTCGGCCAGCTTCGGCTTTCAGCGCAACTCAGCCGAGCCGAGGCATATGCCTTCGGCTCGACTGAGCCGCTCGGCCAAGTTCGGGAGCTGTATGGGCTATAGTGGATAGCCCTGTACAGTAGCCCTTCGGTTCTACTGAACCGATGGGGTCCTGGGGCCGAAGCTAGCCGGAGGATCGGCCGAAGCTACGGCTAGATCCTTAGGCTGCTTTGTGAATAGACCCCATAGAAGGACTCTTATGCTGTAGGCCTGCCTGTCTAAACTGTCCATATGGTTCAGATCCAAGGTTTCACAGATATCCTTTACATTTCCAATGTAACATCTTCCAATGATCACTGTACACTCTTTTTTAAAGCATGACCTTGACTGACCTGATTGGCTCTTGGTCTTCTTTGTCTTCTTTGCTTTGTGCTATCTTAATTCCACTTTTCTTTGCTCTTGGGCAACCTGAAAGGCTGGGGTAGGTACAAATATTCACTAAAGAGTCATTAAAGGGAAATTCCACCTTTCAATTAATATTTTTTAAGAATAAATGCAGCAGCATTAAAAAATATTATTTCCTCTATATAATTTTTTACCTTATTTGTGTACTTTTACCTGTATTTCTGAATTCTCCACTCAGCTCTCTCCAGTCTGAAAAAAATGCTTGTTGTCAGGCAACAGGATATTGTCTGTACATTCTGAACTACTGTAAGTGCAGATATGCCCACCCAACACCTGTCTGTGGTCTTTTAGCCACATGGCCACAATTTTATCTGCTGTGTGTTCGCTACATTACTGCCTTTTTTTCAGCAAGTTATAAAAAAAAAACAGATATGTGTTTGCAGGATCGAGATGGATTTTCCTATTAGTTTGTTGTTACTCATTTAATTGTTTTACTTCATTAATTGACTTGTTTTCATTTGTGTTTTCCGATTGCCTTTTTCTTTGGCGGGAAATATGTATTAATTGCTGGACAGATATTGGTGTTTCTGTAAATAGAATTTAATTTAATTATATCTGATTCCTTCTTTGTGTAAGAACCAGGATCTAATATCTAAATTGCTGATTACATTGTTTCCATCAATTATTGTGTAAAATAATTCTGATCTTATTGATTTTCACACCCATAAAACTCCAAGTTATTTTTGGTTCAATGAGATATATTGTATCCGTGAGCAGTCTGATTCTTATTTTAAAGCATTTACTATTATTTGCAGCATAAAGACTAATTTCTGAATCAATATTCTGTGATTATGTTCAAATGTTCTTTTTGTTTCAGGGGACCAGTCAGTATGAAAGTAAACTGTGAAGTGGCCAGTACATGTGACCTTCCTCTTCCTCTTTCCTGCTCAATGCAAATATCACCAACTAGACATGTAACCCCGCAAAAAAAATTGTTTCATTTCATTTTGGATCAATTTGGATTTTTATTTTTTTGTTTTTCAGATTTCTGATGCGAAATTTGATTCAGTTCGTTATTTAGATTTTGTAGCCGTACGAGTTTTCGTTTTAGAATGAATCACATGACCGTGATTGTAATGCAACCCTCAACAGCCGAAAAAACTCCATATGATTGACCAGATAACAGTCATGTGTCTGATTTAGTTGAATTTTGAACTGAATTTGTATAGATCCAAATTTTTGTTAAAGGAACATTCTGATACATTAACATTCAGACTTGTTCAAATTTGAAAATTTGCATGCATTTGAATATTCGAATTTCCCAAAAATGTGTATATCTATTTGGAATGAATCAAAATGTACATGTCTATTACCAACCACATTTCCCTTTTTACCTTTACTACCACAGAGGCAATATGTACTGAAATCTTGCTCAAGTTGGACATGTTTTTACTGGACCTGGCATTTCCTGGGGCATGAAGGCACCAGGGATAGATTTACTGGTAGGCATAGCAGGCTTGTGCCTATAGGTGGCAATTGGAAAGAGGTGATTTTTGCCTATATTGTCACTGGCCACAAATTGTTTATTTTATCAATAAAATACAACCATCTCATAAACAATTATTTGCACATTGTCACAATATTCCCAAACAAGTAAGTACTTGTAAGACAAAAAATCTTCTGGAGCGGATCTTAACAGAGGGGTGTTGATCTGAACATCAAGGCTTGCATGGCTATAAGTTTAAATGATGGAAATCTTGTCTTAGAAGGCACAAAGAAGAAGTGCACTCTACTTGAATGGCCAGTGTTCCAGGAGCTATGCAATTTACAGGTCACCTTCATACCAATTGGATCTCTGTAATGAGACCAACATATCAAAAACTGCAACAAGGCAGAGTGGACCAATCAGAATCCTTGTTTTATTTGGGAATGATAGGCAAACTAATACTGGTTTCTATAGACACCATCACTGTACTGCTGCATTTTTCATAAAGTTAGTCCAATGCCTGAAACAATTTGGGGGTGATTTATGAAACTATAGGAAGAAAGAAATAGTACAAAAGTGCTGTTACTGTTATTTTATTCTTACATAAAAACTGAACTACAGGCACACAGCTAAGTAAAACAGATTAAGTACATACACTATATTACCAAATGTTTTGGGACACCCCTCCAAATAATTGGATTCAGGTGTTCCGTGAAATTTCCTTGCTACTAAATATTCCACAGTCAACTGTTAGTGGTATTAGAACAAAGTGGAAGCAACTGGGAACAACAGCAACTCAGCCAAAAAGTGGTAGGCCACGTAAAATGACAGAGCGGGGTCAGCGCATGCTGAAGTGCACAGTGTGCAGAAGTCGCCAACTGTCTGCAGAGTCAATAGCTACACACCTCCAAACTTCGTGTGGCCTTCAGATTGGCACAACAACAGTGCGTAGAGAGCTTCATGGAATGGATTTCCATGGCCGAGCAGCTGCATCCAGGCTTTACATCACCAAGTGGAATGCAAAGCGTCAGATGCAGTGGTGTAAAGCACGGTGCCACTGGACTCTAGAGAAGTGGGGACGTGTTCTCTGGAGTGACAAATCACGCTTCTCTGTCTGGCAATCCAATGGACATGTCTGGGTTTGGCGGTTGCCAGGAGAACTGCATTGTGCCAAGTGTAAAGTTTGGTGAGGGGGGATTATAGTCTGGGGTTGTTTTTCAGGGGTTGGGCTTGGCCCCTTAGTTCCAGTGAAGGGAACTCTTAAGGCATCAGCATACCAAGACATTTTGGACAATTTCATGCTCCCAACTTTGTGGGAACAGTTTTGGGATGGCCTCTTCCTGTTCCAACATGAGTGTGTATCAATGCACAAAGCAAGGTTCATAAAGACATGGATGAGCGAGTTTGGGGTGGAGGAACTTGACTGGCCTGCACAGAGTCCTGACCTCAACGCGATAGAACACCTTTGGAATGAATTAGAGTGGAAACTGCGAGCCCGGCCTTCTCGTCCAACATCAGTACCTGACCTCACAAATGCGCTTCTGGAAGAATGGTCAAACATTCCCATAGACACACTCCTTAACCTTGGGGACAGCCTTCCCAGAAGATTTGAAGCTGTTACAGCCGCAAAAGGTGGGCCAACTCAATATTGAACCCTACGGACTAAGACTGGGATGCCATTAAAGTTCATGTGTGTGTAAAGGCAGGCGTCCCAATACTTTTGGTAATATAGTGTATATGAGAGCTGTTTTACCTGCTAAAGAATATGTATTTCTGTTCTGCCCGGTTCTGAGATTTACACACCCAGTCACAAAGCACAGCCAGGTGGATGACACCACTTTCACTTTTACCATTATATACTGTAGAAGGTATACAGTGGTGTCCTATCTCTACCTCCAGCCTAATGATTGGACAGCTAAGAAGTATCCACAGGATAATGACATGATCCATATCTTCACCCTGCTCTCCTATCAACATGTTTCTTGGTAGTACAGTACATTTGCATAGAGCTCACCTGCCCCTCTCTCTCTAACTTTGAGTGCTGTTGTACAAGTATTGTGAGACGCTAATACCAAATCAAATTAGGGTATGTACACTCCTTGCATTGAAAAAAAATATTACCTAGCTGAAGCCCACTATATTAAATGTCCTCCCTTTGAGAGCTAGCTGTCCCATTGCCCTGCTTCTAGCTCTCCCACTAACAATTTGGTACCAATCAGAGAGGTTCCTGATCATGTGATCACTATGTCAGAAAAAGAGAGCACATGCAGGTTGAAGCAACTTCAACAACCTAATCCAATGCATCCTGAAGTTGGCAGTGTGTATGTATTTAATGGTGTAATTGTCAGATACAATTACAGTAATAAATATATTCATAACTTAATAAAATATATAAATTAGTCATAGTTATTGTTAACTTAACCAAAGCATCTTGACACAGCTAAACTTGTCCTGGACATCCAGAATGACATCTGGTCCTTAAAGAGTAATGTCTTACTTTTGTATCTGCCTAGAGTTCTGTTTTGAAGACAAAACCTAACTGGTTCCTTTAGGGAGCAGCTCCCCGTCTACTTCAGCTTTAGTTTTTATAAATTGGTCCCTTTATGTTTTTATTGTATCTACTTTTCTTCCGGGAGGTGGCTGGTTATTGGAGTGCAGAGTGAAAATTAAGGTTTTCTACAGAGATCACTGTTTACTGATCACTATCAAGAGGTCGCTGTTACACTATCTAATCATCTAGACATTTTTATATGTAGTATTCTCATAGAAAAGATATTGAAAAACCATTTTAGCCCATAATTCAACAACCCCTCCACACAGATCTGCTCCATGTCACACATCAATAAAATACTGCAGGCTGTATCTGGAGATTAGACCATAGAGACAGAAATACAATTCTAAGCTTATTTCTCCAATCATGGAAGCTGCACCTATAATCTGACAATGGTAAATTCTAACAAGCTGAGAACAATATGTATGTACAGACTTTTCATAAGGTTTAACATATCAGATTATATCCATGCTACAGTTTGGAGGGTTATTTGAGCACACAGTTCACCACAGGGGAAAATGGACTGATCGTCGTACCCAGAAACCATTAAATGCTCAATAAACTCCATTATCTTTGGTTCTATAAGGGAATGCCAATATACATATTCCTTTAGTTTCAAGGGGATGCTGTCATGTGTACACACCACATAAATGTTTGCATATTTCTTTTATCTTGAACGTATCTTCTCAACAATGCAAAAATGCTTTAATTAAACTAGACCTTTTTTGATTTCTTGGAGTAACGAAAGCCAATGTCTACCTACCTTCTATGTGAAGCATAGTTTCCTGTTATATGCCCAGAGCCATCACACCCAGGAGTTGGACACCTAAAATCAATGACACTGCATTTTAGCCATTTCAGTACAGAATGACTATACAATAATGGCAAGATGTTAATGTTGAAGAATGTATGTCAGCGTCAATGGGAAGGTTTGTAATTGATACAGGAAATGATCAGAACACAGGATATTTTTTTAAAGAAAGACCACATAATGAGGTGCAATATTTTCCTACAAGCTTGGCCCTTCCACTTTCTTTATTTTTCTTCTCTTTTACAGTGCACAGTATATATTACAGCTTACCAGTCCTTAGATGTAGTGGTTGCTTTTAAGGTTTTTTGTTCCTTTATTTTCCGCTGGCTTATCTGGTAAGCCAGCGGAAAATAAATAGCTGGGAAGGCTAACATTGGTTAACCTTGTCTGAGATTTTAGTTCAGTACACAGTAAGTCACAAGGATACCGGATTTGTATCAGAATCAACAGGTCCTGTATTCTCAGAAAATGTACTGAATCTGGAAAAAAACAACTAATGCAGCCACCGCATCTAAGGACTGGTAAGCTGCAATATATTCATTCAACATTTGTTTTTGGGTACAGTATAGATATATTTCGATCCTACTATATTCCCATCTTCCTCTATACCAAGAATAAGGCACACTCTTGCTATCAAGCCTCCTTAAAGCAACTGGCTAAACAGCAAAGTTACATGAATGTGGAATGCTCTGATCTCGGGAAAGCAGGTGATTCGGAGATTTTTGGGGGATCTCTCCAGAGATTTTGAGGGTCTTTAAAATGACAATCTTGAAAAAGGAAAGATGTCTTGCACGATCATGTCTGCTGTAGACTTGCTGTTATGTAATGCCACTGTTATGGATTTTAAAATGAAAAAATATATATTTCCACTGAAGAAGTGAGTGCAGACCATTTTATGTTGTGGCATTGTACAGACCCAGCTGGATCAAGGCACATCCATCACTGACTGTGATCGATGAAAACGAAGCGCTAATATATATATATATATATATATAATTTTTTATCTATTTAGCTTTAATTAATTTTATTCCGTTCACAAATCACTACCTCTCTCCAGAAGCGCAGATTAACCTGTTTACATCACTGACTGTGTATGCCCACTGACTACTTTATTATTGTTGCTTTATCAATGCAGTCAGTACTAGCACTGTTTTAAGTAGGGATGCACCGATACCAAGTACCGTACTCAGTACAAGTACAGATACTTTTCGAGCTCCAAGACTTAACTAGAGAAAAATTCAAAAGTTGGGAGGCAGCTGTCATTTGTAAGGAGCACACAAAGCTCCTGTGATTTAAACATCTCTGTTTTAATGTATGATTTTGTTTTTTATAAACAAAGGGATGCACTGGTACAATTTTTCCAAGTACAAGTACTGATACTTGCCCAAGTACTACAGATACAAGTACTGATACATTTTTGTTGATTGGCATTTGACGGTTTTTCTAAAACATTCTCAACTAATGAGTGGTGGAGCACCAGAGCCAGGTCCAAGCTGCGACTGCTGCAACCCTGGTAGTTCTCATAAAAATGCTAAGTATCGGCACTGGTATCTGAACTGGTATCGGTGCATCCCTAGTTTTAAGTATTTTCAAATATTAGTACTTTTTGGGTTACTTTTAAGAGCAGTTTTGCTATTTTTTTAAAGTCAAATCAGTTGTATTATTTTTTAATAAATAAGTAAAAATACAAAAGAACAAACAGTAAACCGATCAAGATGGAAGGGGACACAAATAGTCAACACCAATGGAGCTTAACAAGGAAGTTATGAACATATAATTGCAATCATTACATTGCAAGAGAGAAAGAAAAAAAAATGGCACATCTGATTAAATATATAAAGAGGACCATAGCACGTATAGTAAAGTGAAATTGTAAAATTTGTAACATGTAAGGAGAACTTCTAAACATGAGGGATGTGAGACAGTGTTGCCAATTCCATTCTTCATTGCTCAGGCAGGGTGCACTAGAAAAAAGTACAGATAATATGGATATTAATCAGACTTATCCATAGGGGGTGTACGGAAGGTCGACCAGTGAGACCGTAGTCAATTATATTAATTCCCAACTCCTCTTAACTAGTACATGAAGTGTTCATACTGACTGATTCAATCTAATTCAGCCATCCAGGCTGCCAATGTAGGTGAAGTATTGTCAGTTTTGCTCTTTTGGTTGCCTTTGAATCTGCATTGGACTTTTTTTTAATATTTACACCTGGCAGTCCCAGCTAGCACCTTGCAAGAGCTATGCCTCAAAGCAAGAAGGGCATTCCTTCAGAACTGACTCCTAAACTAATTCCGAGTACCAAGTTAGCTCTCTGCAACACCACACTTGACATTTGTAACTTCTGCTCTGAGAAGTATCAGAGGCACCCCAAAATCTAACACCACCATTTCTCTGGATCTAAAACAGCTAATCCTCTAAGTTGTTGCTCTTTTAATATTTTCATATCTTACACTGATAACAACCAACAAGCCAGAAACAGCTGTATGCAAGCAAGATAATTATGTCTATATTTCGGATCTATGGGCGCTATAAAGCAGTAGTTCTAGATGCAATGTTGAACGCAGGAGATGGTTAGCTGTGCATAAACACTATACTAAAATTAAATGAACCATTATCCTTTGATTTGTCATATTAATAAATGCATCCAAAATCTCTATAAATATATATCTTGTTCACAGCTTTCCATTAAAAAAATATATATATACAGTCATGGCCAAAAATATTGGCAGCACTGCATTTCTGTCAGATAATGCACCACTTTGCGCAGAAAATTACAATTACAAATGTGTAGGCATTCCCGTGTTTATTTCTTGTGTTTGTATTGGTATGGCAAAAAAGGGGAGAAAAAAAAGCCAAATCTGACACATTCCAGGCAAAACTTCAAAAGTGGACTGGACAAAATTATTGGTAACCTCAAATTATATTTGGTAGCAAGGCCTTTGGAAAAAATAACTGATAGTAATATACTTACTTCAAAATGTCAATATACAGTATCTCCATTGTGATGATACGCAATACTGATCTTTGCCACGTGATGGCAGCATTGGTCCACCAAAATGCTATTTGTTATATAATCCATAATTGCAGAAAACCAGCTGTCAATTTATCAGATACATAAATAAGCAGAAAATAATTGTGGCATGTCACTTTTGGGGGCTGGGGAGGTGTTATCACTAAACACCAGATCATATGTAACAACACCAGCTAAGTATTCCCTCCGAGATATTCATTTCACAAGTTTTCTTATGCAAATAATGTGAAGCGATAATTAGCTGAAATGACATAAGCATGGAGGACATGCGCGCTTAGGTTTGTTCCTAGTGTACATTTACATGTTTCTCCCGGATGAAAAGTGTTACATGTCTTGCAGGTGAATATGAACCCAATCTGCAGACACGTTTGTATTTCTCAATCTAGAAGGTGCTAATTGTTGGTGTGAATGGCTGGTCTAAGCATAACACCTATTTTGCAGGTTACATAATATGTTATCAGCAAAAAACAATGGAAATGCTTGTGACCAAGTTCCCCAGTAACATAATATCGGAGCTTTGTGACCATTCATCAACACCGGCTCCCATGTTTTAGAGTTGTAAAAGATTTGCAACATTCCCATGTCTTATTAATATAAAGATTTGCGCTGTGGTTTGTGATAGAAATCAAATTAAAACATGAGCTGCTGTGCCTAGTGTATCCAAACACTTATGAATATAAATATAAAGTGCACTGCGCTGTTCAATAAATATAATGTGACTAAAGTGATGTTGTCTTAATACGATCCTCAATATACAAACAATGTGAAAATATGCAAGACGAAAATAGAAATAATATCTAGCATCAATTCTCTGCCAAATAATGTTAGTACTGCATAATAAGCAGGTAAATGAATGTCCATCTTATCAAAGTGATAAAACATGACATTCCTTTTTCCGCGATAGAGAACACTCCAGCACCGATTAAACAGATGTAAACGTGTCCATCTTATCCAAAATAATATTGGTAAACAGTGATTTTCCTCCTTCCGTGATAAACACTTCAACACTAACTAGCCTTGACCTAGGACAGCAAGGCTGCAAGTGGCAGCATACATTTCACCAACACAGCATACTTCTGGCTGCCAGCTTTTGTTGATGGAGCATTAATTGTGTAATTATAGGTCACTTACTCTGGGTCCCTATACCTAGAACCAAACTGCTAGTGGGGTAGAGTGACAGGTTCCTCTACTCTAGTTGCTAGTTCCTGATGTATGATACAGAGTGGTCATACAGTCTGTTTTGGTCTCTCTATTCTAAGCCTTGGCTTGCCTTGTTTATACTGTGTATGACTCAGTGATGGATTGTAAATCTGGGGGACCCAAAATCCAGAAGGGGCCCATGGCCATGGTAAAATAAAACCTCTGCACTTCAGTGTTCTTCATAGTAAGTACACTGGCAGCGTACAGTATATTTGGCTTTGGAAAGTGTTTTTTTTCTAAATTTGCCCTTAGCTAGGCTTACAGCAGTACCCCAATCTGATTATTTTAGTTTTGAAAAAAAGGCTTTAGTAGCGACACATGTTTTATACTCAAACATACTAACAGGCCCGCTTTGAATGGCAGATAGGCTTTTTGCAGAAGTTCGCTGTGACTGTAGCTGTTTTCACCAATGCAAAGCTTTCCTGCCCCTTGACAATTTATATGCAGCTATTATAAGGAGACCACACCTGATACAGCAATGTAAAACTGGCCAGCAGCAGGACAATATATGTAGCCAGGCTAGGCCAAAATTTACTAGAGACAAAGAGCACAGGCTGGGGTTTTACTACAAGACAATTAAGATACTGCAGAGGATATAACAGTGTAAAACTGGCCAGCAGGAAGACAGTTTTGATTAGAGATAATAGGCCTAACTGGTGAATACCTACATTTTATTTTATCTATATTAACAACCAAGTGCGGTGAATGAGAGTGATATATTGTGAGGTGGTTTAGGTACACTGTTCCTGCTTACTGTGAACAAAAAGCAGCTCCAAGAACAGATGGTCAGTGACACGTGCATGTTCTGTGTTGAGCACCCTAAATAAAATTTAAAAAAAACCATACAACCCACCAAGAGAAGCATTGCAGAAAAATGTTTGCTATGGACAAGACAACAGCTAAAATTGACCAGTGACCTCAATTTATCTATCAAATAAAATGAAAGACAAAAAAGGTTAATAGGTTGACGCCCATATCTCTATTCTCTATTCTATTCTCTATTTCTCACTATGCTGTTTGTCAGCTTTCCCTACAAATGCTTTTAAATTACTGACACTATGCCTGCTTTGTCTCTTTTTATAGAGGGGGGCTTAACCAAAGGCCCCTTCTTGGCCCTTCTACCTGACCATAGTTGAACGGCCCTGTGGTGCATGATTTTTTAAAATTCCACTGGGTGAAACTGGGCTTTAGAGTTTATTGTGGTAGGAAAAAGCAGCACAAGACATAGGTCAAAGTTGGGAGCATGAAAGTGTCCAAAATGTCTTGGTATACTCATGCCTTAAGAGTTCCCTTCACTGGAACTAAGGGGCCAAGCCCAATCCCTGAAAAACAACCCCACACCACAATCCCCCCTCCACCAAACTTTACACTTGGCACAATGCAGTCAGGCAAGTATCGTTCTAAGGGCAACCACAAAATCCAGACATGTCCATTGGATTGCCAGACAGAGAAGCGTGATTCGTCACTCCAGAGAACACGTCTCCACTTCTCTAGAGTCCAGTGGCACCGTGCTTTACACCATGGCATCCCACGCTTTGCCTTACACTTGGTGATATAAGTCTTGGATGCAGTTCCTGGCAATGGAAACCCATTCCTACAATATGTGCCAGCAAAACTTGCTGTGGCTTTTCTTGGCTATTCTACTGACTTTTTCAGTACCGTATGGACAGAGGGATCTTTCCCTTTTCAATGAAGAAAGCCCCAAGGCTGTTGAGTGCTGATGGAGCTGTTGTTAATGAATACATTTTTTTTAGTTATGTACACAATTTATAGCTTAGGTCTAAAAGATGAGCAATTTGAAAGTATTTAGTGTTTAGGTATCAATTTCAAAAATGGACAGGTGTGTGTAATGTATTCTCATGATTTTATAGGTTCAGTTCTGCAGATTACACAAATACATATTTAAAGTGTTCTTGTCATTTCATTAAGCATATTGAACTAAGACCGGTCCAGAAAAGCAGCCTGCAGAAGGTTCCATCTTGTCCTTTTAATTGTACATAAGGTAAAGCTGTGCAAGAGGTACAGCATGTACAACATCTCCTCTATGGGGTGGATTTACTAAAGGCAAATAGGTTCTTTACTTTGCAAGGGCATTTGCACATTCCAGGGGAATGCAATAAACTTTCACTTTGAAAAGAATACCAAATCATGTGCAAGTAAAATTAATAAACAGTTTTTTTGTTTACACATGATTCATCACATTCACTAAACTAAGTGCCCTGCAAAGTGTAAATTCCCTTACAGAGAGAACAGCCTATTTGCCTATTTGTAAATCAACGCTGGGGTGTCTGGAGAACAAAGAACCAGGTGGACATACTTCCAGGAGTCTTGCGCTTACATTCTGCCCTGCCATGCTTCATGCCACCCAATTGTCTGATAGCTGATGAGGCATACATGGGCTTTGACTAATTTTTTTTCAATTACCTTAAAATGTAAAATTTGGGGAAACATTTCTGCTGGGGTTTTTTTTTTCATACAAAAGCAATCAAATACTTTTTTTGTAAATTATGGTAATCTTAATTGTTTAGTGGATCAAATTTAAAAACATAAAAAGAGCAAATTAACCTAAAAAAAAACCAAATTAAAAAACAAAAACGGTGTTAGTATTAGTAATGTGTATTCAGCCTGTCACAGCCATGCAACTGACTTTGATAAAAGAATCCCTTTGTCAATACATAAAGCCCATAGTTACAACAAGAATAAACTGTACCTCTCTTTATGTAAATAGTGCATTTAACTCCTGTAGCATGTGATCTACTCTCATATTCACAACATGTGCTCAATATAATATCTGCCATGCCTTCTAAATTCATATATTGATTATCACTCCTGCTATTATCGTCATAAAACAGCACAGGCCTCATTATATCACCATTTCACACGCAGAGCCTATAATCACCACGGTGCAATTAGGAACTAGTGTCTGACACACATAAAACATCACCACGCTCTATAATAAGTAAAGGGATGGTGGAATTTGTCAATACTTAATGGTCAGGCTCCTTGGCTTGTTTCTGCATTGTTGTTGAATTTTAACTGCTAAATAATTATGCATAGCTTTCCAAAGCGCCAATCAAGTAATTTTCCAACCAATAATTTTTAAGATGAGATTCTTTTCTTTCATCATGGGGAAACACAATTGCTAAGTGTTCCTAATTTCTGGGGACAGTCTCAGTGTTTCCTTTTGCTTGCTCACAATGTCTCTGTTTTTAATTTTGATATCCTGCCTGGTCCTAAATTTCTTCCTTTGTGTCTTGAACGCTGTTCTCAGTGTCTGTTTTATTTCTGTATGCTGCATATGTTAAAATACAGACCCACTGTTACATTATTATGCTCAGCAGTCTCAGTGTAGCGCCACGCAGGGCTTAAAAATGGCAACATTTTCAAGCTAATTGTAATCTGCCTTTTCCCTTGTTGCTGCTGTCTGTGCAGAGCTGCAAATCACTCAAATGGGGCTGTAAAACTCTTGTCTGATGGAAACTTAAAACCTTCATAAATATTATTAGGAGGGAAAGGCAGATAGTGCTGTTCAATTTACTTTACTTTTACTTGCACAGTTTTTACAGCAGAACCCACAGTAAATATACAAAGGGTGGATGAAGTGATGGAAACACCTAACAATATATTAATATCAAGGACCTAATGAGGAGTCAGACCAGTCTTCAACTTACCAACAACTACACTGATTTTTGGAATGCTCTGTGCAGTGAAATGTTGCCTAATTTTTTGATCTCGTGATTGGGAAGGTCATGGAAGGTATTTGACTTTATCCTGGTGTTCATGAACCACTATTGGTTTTGTTTAGTATGGAGGCTGGAATATGGTGAGAGAATAGTGTTTGCACCAAAGACTACATCTGATCCTGTAACTTACATGACTATGCAGAGCAGTAGCTGGCTATAAACACTCACTCGCCAGGTGATTCTTACCACTAGGCGTTCCTTAACATATGATAACAAATGGTTAAAGGCATCTTTTGGCTTTCTCCAAATGTAAACTTGTCTGCATGTAAGAAATAGGGTGAACAATGAATCATAAGTCCATTATATTCCTTTGCAGTCAGGTTTTCAGATGCACTTTTGTAGAATTTTATCAAGTATCCAGTTAAGGGTCCAACTTTCGTTGCTAATTTTATTCCAGCCCCCATACTAAACAAACCCTATAGTGGTTCATGAACACCAGGATAAAGTCAAATACCTTCAATGACCTTCCCAATCACCAGATCAAAAAATTTCTTGATGTGGTCTGTCAATTTTTGGCATACTCTGCAATTGTTTTGCTTGCCCTGTTGCCACACTGAATGATTTGGGACAAATGCACCTCAAACTATATAAATGCTAATGAACAATTAAATATATATATATATATTTTTTTTTTTTATATTTATTTATTAGTTATTTTACTTGCCTGATCTTTCGTCTGAACCCTACACACCAGTCTTCTGCTGTCCAATAAAAGCATTTTAAATGACAGATAAAGTGCTCTCACTGGATGGAAAAGGAAAGTGTGGGAGGTTGGTAGTGGGTAGGACCCTGTAAAAAGTTTAAATAAATCAGAGAGTACCCCCCAGAAAAGGCGTTTGTTTGCAAACTAAAGTAATTAAGTGTTCCTTCTCTTTAGCAGGGCTTTTACTTTTATACATTTTGAAATGTTATGATACAAAAATCTCTAAAACTGCAAGCATGTGTTGCTCTCTTGCATCTAACCTTTTATAATAGTTAAACCTCCGCTGCTTCTCCACGCTGGTTCAAATATCACAAAGTCATTGTACAAAATGCAGTGTATTCTGTATCTGTATTCTGTGGATTTAAATAATGAACTATGCGCTGCAGATTAGTTTATCAAAAAACAACAAAAATCATGTGACCACAGGGTAACATAAAACATAATGAGATGAATCCGAATGTCCTGTATATTATGGGATATGTTTTCCTTATAAATAATGGTCATTTTCACAACAGTGCTCAGCAAATTACTTTTATTGCAGGATAAAATATACTCGATAAGGTGTTATGCCATGGTAGGCCTTATGCACGACACGGTCACATTTTATTTACCTGATATAAGGGGCATTAAACTCGTTGCTTTAAAGAAAAGTAAAATCCAGATGGAAAAATGGCCGAGTTTTATAGAGAGTTGTAAAACGGATGGAAATGAAGAGTGAAGCGGCCAAGAGCAAGCACAAAGCTTTATGATGCCCTGGATATTGCAAAGATTCAATTTCACACTATTGCTTCAAGTGCCATTACCGCTACACATTCAAATCTCAGACAACTCAGTCCAACATATAGGAAAAGCAAGAATATGGCATTGTAGTAGTTGGCGGGGCAGCCATGCATTACTGGGGTTCTGGGCTCATTTCAATGTAACACATCCCAATTTAGGTTACAGGGTTCCATTGTGTGCAAACTTAAACTGTGACTTTAGCAAGGTGATTGAAGAATATCTCCAGAAATGTCACGCAACAATTTTTTTATATGGCCATAGGCTTTTCAACTACATTTTTACATCTCATGATTCATGATTTACATGATTCTTATGTAGACAGAGAGGTGGAGAGGAACTTGATCTCTGACTCTTGAAGGAAATAGCTTGTGCAATATACAGTATGTGGATATAGAAACCAAGGGTTATGTTTTTAAACTATTTTTAGATGCCTTAAAGTGCCTTAAAGTGCCCTTTTAATTTTTACCCTTTTAGGGTAACATTTTCTCTGTTATATCCTTAATTTAAGTTTGAATGCGATCCGTAGTAGTCCACAGAGCAGGTATTGTGCTTTGATCAATATTGGTATATGTAGTATAGTTGCACTCAGGAGACCATTCAAAAGGTATGTCGGGCTCTTGAAGTCACCAAGATTTTTTTGTACAAAATAATAATATACAATATCTCAGGGTTCAAAATTTCAAGTCCCGAGCTACTAGCCAGGCCTCAAGAGTTACTAGCCACCAGTTGCCCCACCTAACCCTTACCCTGCCCCGGCCTTAACTCGCTCCTAAACACTCCCTCTTAAATAATCTTTTGATAATTCTTATCTTATGACAGTTGCCGCTTGTAAACGGCTAGATTAGGGATTCCTGCTGCAGGATTCCTGACACATGAATCTCTAACCACACCTGGAATATAGTGTAGGTGTGAATGGGGCCTAATATACACATACACTAAAGGTGTCCATACACCTGCCGATTATTGTACGATAATCGGCAGGTGTATGGGCAGCGTGCAACCGTTTCTACTGTAAGCACGCTGGAAAACCTGCCGAAAATCGTACAATTTTGGGCAGGTTGGTGGCGTGGTCGGAAGATGAATGCCACACGGGCCAATGTGCACAAGCGCACACTGCCCGCTCAGCACTGCAATCCTGGGAAGCCCTCCCCTCAGCGGGGAGGGCTTGCGATGATCGCAAGTACGATCTGCCTGTCCAAGATGGGCAGATCGTACAAAATTGTAATGACCTTACAACCATTGAATAACAAAAGTTGTGCGATGGTTGTAAGGTGTATGGGTAGCTTAAAACAGAATAATACACTTCTCAACGTTACTCCCCCGCCCCCCCGCACAAATATAATAATAAAATTCCCCTCCCCCCCCACATAAAATAATACGCTCCCCCTTATTAACCCCCCACACATAAAATAATACATCCCCCTTATTAACCCCTCCCACACATAAAATAATAATACAACCCACCCCCTCACCTGTTCACATCTTTGCAGGGAGGAGGCTGTGAGCAGGATCGATCCCTGGTTATCTGGGGGTGATGCAGCAGACCTCGTTAATCACCCCCAGATAACCAGGGATCGATCCTCCTCACATACATCCTTTCTTTCGGCCGGAGCTCAGAACTGCCAGAGCTCCAGCCGAAGGAAGCCAGAGCTGACAGTAGCTGCTCTGCGGTCTGCATCCGGCACATATGCAGACCATGGAGCTGCTCCCGCAAGTCAGGTACGCGGTCTGTGATCGGGAGCCTGACATGACCGGTACTTGGAGACCCAAATTTCCACTCGCCCTCACTTTAATTTTACTCGACAAATGCAACAGGCGAGTGGAAATTTTGAGCCCTGCAATATCTCATATTGGCCACATTTAAAAAGAATGCTGCACACTGCTGAGCTAGGAGAGGGCTGAGATCGATCCGGGAGCTGCTATCGAATAGTGGGAGACTCCCAGGCGACCCCTGGCAAATCGTCATTCAACCCCCAACGGGGTCGCGACCCACAGGTTGAGAACCGCTGATCTAAGCTATTATATCACATACCGCTGTTCCAGAAAGCTAAAATCAACTTTATTGTTACAGCACATCAGACCAGACCACACCAGCAGCCCCTCTGACATGTTTTACCCCCCTTATGGGGTGAAATGTGACTTCAAAATGTGCTACTGTGGAGTGTTCTCAAACGTGCTGGATAATAACGTTGATTTTAACTTTCCGGAACAGTGGTGTGTGGTGTCATTCATACACTGACTTCTATCGGCGGAAAAGGATCCTAGAGAAAAGGAGCACCTGTGGCTGGTGTGTTTACAGTGGCAAGACCTTAGAGTGGCACCGATGGCTTTAGTGAGTACTAAGCTATTACACTAATGAAAAAAAACTATTGCCTTTATGAAATGAGCACCTACATGCCCTGGGGGCTCAATGAAAGTAAGTTTTGTATGGTTTTTACTGCTGCCTTATTGAGTCTTTGGGGTTGATTTACTAACCTTATAAACACACCATGAACATGTATACACCTCTGTAGTGTGTTCCCTCCCAGCATGATCTATGAGTGGAATCTAAACACCTTTGTAATGTGTACACACCCAGCAGGTGTGTTGTGCAAAGCCCTGCATGAATTACAAGGTGATGTTGTGTAAATTAGCTCTACGTTGTGTTGCTTGCGTTGATGAATGCAGGAATGTAAATGCATGAGCTAACCATTTTTGTCTAAACTGTGAAGCAGCATTATATATTCATCATGTGCATGATTTTTCCATATATGGCATTAGTGGAAATATGCTTTTAAAGACTTTTTGGTTGATAAATACGTTTTGCTGTGTGAAAATCACACGCACCTAGTGCGTGCGTGTGTTTAGGTTAGTAAATCACCCCCTTTGTATCTTTCCTTATTTGTTTGATTAATAAGTAGAGTATATGGACATATTGACTGTAATTTTGATTGTATGAACACAAGTGCCTGTCCAGTTTTGCAACACACCTTACCCATTTGTGCATCAAAGCTACAGTATAGCCCATCGATGTTGGGTGAAACTTTGGGTTCATATAGGATGATGCTTTCTTAGTTTGTTGAGCACCTGAGAAAAGTCCACGTGTAGCTCTATCAGGCATTTACTCAGTTTTTAATAAATACCCTAGCATCTAATTTTGGAGGCTGATCATGTATACATTTAAATAAAAGCTACTGGCTCCACAAATCAGCTAATTTTCATACTGCAGATGGCACTCATGACAGCAGAAGTACAATAGTTGACTTTTCTCTTGCAAGGTGAATGAGACCAGATTTATTCCCTATTTTGCAGCATTAATGTGAGATTTTTTAAAGCTGGGAGCCAGGTTGGATGGGAATAGCATATCAAGAGAAAAAGACAACA
This sequence comes from Nanorana parkeri, assembly GCF_000935625.1. Classification (NCBI taxonomy): domain Eukaryota; kingdom Metazoa; phylum Chordata; class Amphibia; order Anura; family Dicroglossidae; genus Nanorana; species Nanorana parkeri. The sequence goes on along the minus strand of NW_017306651.1, from coordinate 388,260 downwards.
CAGATCCTTACTTGAGCTCTTGTGAACTGGTGGCCATCATGCTACGAATACTTTTATCAGCCAATGGGCAACCAGACAATCTGCAAAAAAATATATGTTTAGAAGTAGGTAAAGAATTTTTTAAAATGAAGCTCTACAAGCTTGCAACTCAAAAAGTAATAATAGTAATTGAATGCTAAAAAAAATATTTAAACAAGCTCAGGCTACGAATGTTCCACCTGTAAGTTTTCCACCCAAACATCACAATGTTTGAAGTAGATCTATATTAATTTACCAAAATCCCATAAATGCTTTGGCAAGTCATTCAAAAGTTGTTCATATTCTTTTTAAAATTGCAACTTTCATTTACAAAATACCTTGATGTGATCCTGGTTCTTGTTCAGCCACTTGTTGTTTTAGGACAACAACTGTCTCCAAACAATGCCCCTGTCACATGCACCCCTGGTGGAAACTACAATTGGCCATGCTAATATGAGTTGCACAGGCATGGTCCAGTCTTGCCGCTATCAGAAAGCCAGTCAAGTAGAAAGATTTTGGGATGAAAACGCTAGAGTGGCTGAAAAAGCTGGAGGAAGTAAGCACCCCCCAAAAAAAGAGCCAAATGTTTATGAGACACTTGGATGTAGCTGCTTCAAGATTTAGATCTTCTTTAGTCTTCTGAAAATTCAAACTCAAGGAAAGTTTCAGAGATATAGAGTGCTTACGTTATTAAGTCCTTCTTGCTCTCTTTACACTGAGGATATTTGGGTTTAGGGCTTGGAATTGTGACTTCACCAGGGTACCTTCTATCGTCCATAGCTTCATGGAATGGATCCAAATCATCATGCTAAAAAATAAACACATAAATACACAAATATATTAAATTGGATCTTTTGTAGTAAATATCTTACAATATGTCTTTGGTAGGTTTGGAATCACAAGTTAGCAGAGTATTTACCAAAATGCTGTACTGCATTAATATAATGCACCCTCTTCCCTTTCATTAACCTAAATATATAGCACATATGATTGGCTATTTGATAACATTATTATTATGAATTTACTGTAACAAACAGCACCCTAAAAACACAACACATGGTGGAAAATGTCATAAATAAAAGTTTGTTAAAAAAGTAAACTGATCAATACAAAATAGACTTTGTTAACTATGGCTATCGTGGATTTCAGAAAATAAGGACTCTTAGTTGTTGTGGACTGTTAATTGAAATATCCAAAAAGACTAAAAATATTAAATTAAATATCTTACACAATAACTGTGAAGCTCAGGTCTATATTTTCAAGATGTGATTTTCCAAATGAAGTTAGTTTAAGTCAACCATGCCTTTATACACAGAGATATGTACTGCTACATTGTAGAGGGGAATTGAACTAGTTTTCTGTAGTCCTGGACACCCTAAATCTGAAAAAATAAGACAATGACTGATACTGTCTGTATTCAATAATATATTTAATTTCTTTTTTTTTTTTTATGCAGCTACTTTAAGTATTAGAATATGATTTTTCTCAGCTGTTTGCAGTCATTGTACAGGAGAAATCAAATTGGGAAGAGTGAAAACAACTGGGTTGTAGTGTTTATGTACTAACAAGGAGTTTGCTGATAGGAGAGGAGAGACAGAGAGATTAGCTCACTAGTCTGTGGCTAGTCCTTTCACTGTCTAGCTGCAGGTTGGAGAAGAGACAAGACCTTTAAGTCTTACTTCACTGAGAAAATTAGGTCTCCTGTCAGACATGACATGGCAAAGCTGTGTAAATTGCAGGACTGAATAAACAAAAATACAAATCCTTTGGAAGGTAAAATAGCTCCTTATATTAATTACATCTGTGTCTTTAGTTGTTTTGTTCTGGAGCCCAGCTTTAAGGAATTAATATATCTGAAGATGGCATTTCTTTAAGTCTGGTGTATGGTTTATCTGTATTTTTAAGGTATGAAAATACCTTCATACTTAGGAAATCATGTTGAGACTGTGGCTACCCCTACAATCAGTTAACCTGGTGGGGTGACAAGGCCCTTATAGAACTTTAGCTTTATGTAGGTGTAAATTGTCAAGTTTGGTTGCTGGTTCCACATTTATGTGTGTTGCAGCATTTTTCTGTCCCATGTGAAATGTACACAGACCGTCTCCTTTCCGATTCACTAGTAGAAAATAAGTTGCTGCTTTGGGCAGGTTTATGGACTTTTCCTATTCACGTCCACTTTTGGACTGTGAGTTGATTAACTGCAATGCCAGCACAACTAAATGTTGATTAGCTGGCTAAATTTAAAACTGCATACTTGTTTTGTGATGGGAAAATGTTATTATACTACTATAAACTGGAAAAAAGCGGGTCTTTAGAAAGGCACATCATTTCCTAAAAAAAACACTTTTTTTTTTTAGCTCATGGTGGTATATTTTATGGGTCTGGATTAAGGAGTGTGTGTTATATTATCAGTGTCTATTTGAGGTTGTGGTGCAGCACAAATAGACTCTCATTACTAGAATTTTATTATAGCCTTGTACTTAAGAAATGATACAGATGACGCCATCCATTAAGCTTAATTCAGTAAGCTATGGCAACTGTTGTCTGCCATAACAGTTGTTGTTTTCAGCTTTCATTGGCTCTCATCACTGAAAATAATAATTGTTATGGTAAAGTTCTAGCTTTGTGAATTTAGCCCATTGCTTTTTATACTGTGTATCATGCTGACTGTTTTAGCGATAAGCAGTCTGAAGGTAGAATTTTAGGGGAAGATAAATCAATTTTATCGCACAGTAAGACAAAACCAGGAGCAATAAGACACATTATTAGGCAGATTTACTATAAGATTGCGGCTTTATTCACACAATTCCCCTCTTGTGCCTCCTGTGCTCATAAATAGCGTTGTGTTCTTAAAAAATGGGCCCCTGACCCATTGCATGTGTTTATAAGGAATGTATAATGTATAATGCTTTAGTATACATTGAGGGAAATTTATCAAAGCAATTGCGACAGTTTGAGCCTTTTAGATCATTTTTTTATGTGCAAATCTGTTTTTTCACATGTGCGCCTTTTTTGAACCGAGCTTTCACCACCTTTCCAATTGCACGTTTTTTGCACGTGTTTTCATCTGCACTTGTTCTGTGGCTGTCTGAAACTGGAGCATCACCTAACAAAACAATCACAACTTAAGAAGCCCCCATGACCACTTCTTCAAGAAGCAACAGAAAAGCTTTTTTGCCTGGAGTTACAAGTCTTCTTTCCTGGATTCTATTAAACCTAATTTATGAACAACATTACACTAGTATCATAAATCTGGCGCAAAGTGCATCAAATATATTCTGTGCAAGTTCAAACACTCGCAATTGCTATGATAAATTCCACCCATTGTCTTCAGGTTAATGTGAATGTGGCACATATTTTTGGATATTTCATACTTACCACTTGCAGTTAGCAAGTGGCGCTCTAGAGTCTACTGACTGGAGTTTTTTTGTAGTATGCTATTGGGATCCTGAATAAGCTGGTATAATTTGATCTACAGCTATTCAGCTCTGCTCAGAACATACATACAGCTAAACAAGTCAAATGAGGGACATGCCTCCTCTTGCTGTCTGCTTATAGGGCCCAAATATGGATTTTCAGTTAGAAAGATGCTTTTAACAAGGGCAGAGCTAGTGCTGGGCTTTTGTAGTAGAAATGCTCTATATTTGTTTTTCAGGAAACACCCTATACTACATATAAGTTTGTAAAATAAAAAAATATTTGCAATAATGGAAACATAATATAAAAGATAAGTTCATTAACTTGTAAAACTTAAAATATATCATAATAAGCTGAACATAACCCATTATTGTGCTTAATCTCTCTCTGAACTCTGACCTATCATGGGTGGATGCCCAGTATTGCAGATGCAGGGGTCAAAAATACACATAAAACTATCAGACATCTTTAGCTAAATGAGAGGCAGTTTGCTTACTAATTTTATGCCTGAGTCTGTGGGTAAATAAATATAAATATATATTCTAATAAAAGATGCTCCTACAAAGAAGAAAATATTTACTTACCTCCCCCGCTGCCCATACTACCAACCAAATGTTGCTCTAATGAAGAGGAATGATCTCGCAAAGTTTGTTTAGAAACAACACTTCTAGGAGTCCTCTCCTGGTCCTCAGCTGTACTTAGTGGTTCCTTCTGCTGACCCCCACATCATTACAGTGCACATTAGGAGTTGGCAGGAGGAACTACTGAGTGCAGTGGGGGATCACTGCAGAATATTGACACTCCTAAAGAGTCAGCTGCTGAACTGGTTTTAGGTGGCAATTTCTCCATATTAGAGCAGAGTTTGGTGGTGTGGGCAGCAGGGGAGATTAGCATACACTTTCTTCTTGGTGGTAGCTTGTATTAGAAGTTTTATTTATGTAACAGAGTCACATTAAAACTCTTTTTGCTGTCTATGTCCCATTGAGTAGATTTCCACTCGCTTCCTGTCCTGGAGATGGAACAGGAAGTGACAGAAAATCTCTCCATAGTTGAAGGAAATCCCCACTTTGACAGTACATTTGAGTTGAGAAGTGTAAAAAATGCTTCTGTGGTGTCAGAGTCACCCCAAGTATTAGAACATTAATTTCATTCACGAAGGATATGCATGTGGTCACAAAGGGGTGAAAGGATATGCTCATGATTTTCCTGAAGTGTCCTAAATATAAAATGTTTCTAATGCCCAAATACCAACCAGACCCTTCCATTCCGAGAGCTGATCCTGAAAGTTTGACCCTAATTGGTGGGTGAGACAAATAGGAGTTTACACTGACAAAAAGTGAATGCAGCAATTTTGTACATAATTTATATAAAGTTGATGTATTAATTCATACACCTTGCAGTGTCTCTTTACTTGTACCAGCTTCTGATGACCCCTGCTCTATTTTGGACTATGTGTAGAAGTGTGGGAAGTTTCAGCGCATTCGATTTTTGAATTTCATACGTGAAATTGCTGATTTCACATTTGCTGAAATTTTGCTAATATTGCCCTCTTTTTGCCATGCTTTACTGTCAGAAGAGATTAGTAAAAACAAGAAAAAAAAACGAAATTCCTAAATTGAAGCTTAAAAAGCCGTGTCAGTGTGGACGCTGGCCTTATCATGTAGGTAAGGGAAGGTGCTCCCTGTACAAAGATCTATTCATGTTCCACTTCATTGTCAAGTGAGAACAATGGTGAGTCATCAATTTAGTCATAATAGAATGAATGTATCTAGACTTATGTGAATCTGCATAGACTAACACAGGACTGCGTAAGGCTTATGGGCTGTCAAACACCTACACCATCACCAACACTCTCAAACACACCATCACTTCTAGCAAACATCAAAATTGACAGATTGCCAGGGGTTACTTCTGAGTTCAGAAAGGCAACTGAATTATGATATCGCTGGTCCCCATTTCCAGAAAACCAATGAGAAATGAGCAGCAGTATTTCTCCATGTGACCACATACAAAAAAATCTTTGTTACCGCACAAGCTCCCCACCCCATCCAAAAATAAAGAAATTACTTCTAAAAAAATGTGTAATGACCATGGGAATGATGATGAAACTAACATTTGCAATAAAACATGGCAATTATGGATATTTATGTACCTAAAATAAAACCTAATTTCAAATGTAAGAATGGGGCATTTTTATAAAGACTGCAGAAAAAGAAACCCATGTTGTCCATAATAATCTACCAGCTAATATTTTTCCACTTTCTTTTTAAATTACATTTTCATATGATTGGCTGCTATAGACCAGCCTTTCTCAACCTCTGGACCCTGTAGGAACCCTTTAAATAATTTTCAGGTGCTGAAAATGAAAATACTTCATGGTACACTAACATGATCGGTAAACTGTAGAAGGTTTTCAATAAAGAAAGTGAATGTGTTGAATGTATTTGAACTAGAAAAAATGGTACATGCATGAATCTATAACCAGCCTTTATAGCAGGGCGCACATTGGGAAGGCTTACAACAATACAAAACACAAAAATTCCCCAGCCTCAACCTGCCAGCCAGCCTGCAACCAAACAAGTAGCCCTGTCAACAGTATGCGTTAAAATCAGAGGTTTTAGTTGCACAAACTTTTGGCCAAAAATATGTAGAAGCCACACTGCCGCGCCAAGGCACCTCTGCAAAGTGTGGTCCTAACTCTATGTATCCGAGTCTCCAAGTGTGAGCATATTAATGAAGTTGATAAATTACATGCAGGTGTACCTGGATGTAGCCAACTCCTCCTAATAAGGTGCAGGGACGCACTGGATGTGGCCTTCCCAATGTGCGCCCTGCTATAAAGGCTGGTTATAGATTCATGCATGTACCATTTTTTCTAGTTTGACTATTTTTGGTTTGGGGGACGCATTGGAATCCCAGCGTGCATTTTTGGTTGCTGGGCCTCTAGTGCGTCCCTGCACCTTATTAGGAGGAGTTGGCTACCTCCAGGTACACCTGCATGTAATTTATCAACTTCATTAATATGCTCACACTTAGAGACTCGGATACATAGAGTTAGGACCACACTTTGCAGAGGTGCCTTGGCGCGGCAGTGTGGCTTCTACATATTTTTGGCCAAAAGTTTGTGCAACTAAAACCTCTGATTTTAACGCATACTGTTGACAGGGCTACTTGTTTGGTTGCAGGCTGGCTGGCAGGTTGAGGCTGGGGAATTTTTGTGTTTTGTATTGAATGTATTTGACACTCAAGGCAGATCATTGTAAACACCCACCTGCTGTATACAACAAAGTGATTTTCAGCAATAATCTTGAAATTTATATTAACAATAGAAAAAAAAATGCAGATTGTGAAAATTGTTTTCAGTAAAACTAGTGATGGCGTCACCTAACACTAATGGTTCATGTAGAAGTTACCCCTTACTTTGGTGGTTAATGGAAAATTGCTACATTGCATTGATGGTGGAAGATACATTTGCCCCTGTTCACTGCTCATGGAACCCCTAGCAACCTCAGAAGGAACCCTGGGGTTCAACGGAACCCTGGCTGAGGAGGATTGCTATTGACAATGTAGCCACTCTTCTTTCATTTAGTATTTAAACATCATTACTTTATGTTTCCTTAATATGGGTGGAACATACATTAATGTCTTTGGAATCATCTTCATCTATCCGCCTGGGTTTCATTTTAGTGTAGTCTACTGGTAAGTCCCAGCAGTCACTGTCATTCATTTGGTAACACTGGCTATTCAGCATTGCCTGCCGCTGTGGCGACATGGATTCCAGTGGAGTTAGAATGGAGCAGCAACCATCTCGTCTTTGTTTGTTCAGGCTAAGGTCCAGTGTTCCATTTTCATCCACATCAATGTCAGGATTCTGAAAGGAATGGATGATATTGTGAAATTAGCTTTTCACTATTTATTTTCTTTTTTTTTTTTAGCATTGAATTATGCGCTTCCTGTAAGTTACCCGCAATGAGACGTGATAATGTGCCCACACACAGCAGCCTTATCTTATGTAAGGCTTGATTCTCTCATGCAGGCATATAATGTGAAATATAAAAATGGAATTATTTTCACTGTTTCACTGTTTCTGCATTTCCAATTGAAATATAAAGGAATAGTGAGGGTCTTGTACTCCCTATTTTTTAGAATTAATGTTTAGAAACTGATGACCTCTCAACACTAGTTATTATAGTTGTAATGTATTTGTAGCATTATGACAGAATCTCACCCTGTGATTTTAGGAAGAGGAACATTAGATGATTAGATGATAGAGGGAGGTTAAATGAATCTACTGCAATATTAAATTTTATATTGCTGGGATATCCCTGTCTGCACAGGTATGTACATTTGAGCGGCCAGCACAGCATAATGATGGCATCATTATTTACCATCAAAGGTGCTCAAAACACAGATTTTCAATTGGAGCATAGTAAGGTAGCATCTATGAAACCATACTGGCTCTTACGATCAGAAAAGGTCCTCCACCACCTGGTTGTGTAATAATTTAATACAAATTAGTTTCCAGCATGTGGCCAGACACCCCTTACGGGAATTTTCAGCATTGGGCACCTCTAGATGTGTTGGATGCCTATTCCACTATGTTCTGATTCTACGCACCAGCTGCTTTACCACCAGCGTGTCCTTTCAGAGCTGCAGGGACACATTAGTGACGTGGCAGCTGGTGGTTGGAACCACAACACATAGAGTCATACTACACTCTTGGGAATGTTGAATACTGAAAAGGCTCTGCCAAAGAGCAAAGACTGGATCCAACAAAGTTGGTACTAGTATTATTAATGTACTTTTACATCTTTATTTATTAGCAACTGTGTTAATGGTGGGGCTCTACTCACACTTTAACTTTACCTTTTCTTGTGTTCAAATAAAAAGTATTCCTTACGTTTGGCATAGATTTGTTTGTTTATAGAACTGTGTCTGCAGGTATTCTATGCTTGCACTGGCAGATGCTTAGATATGAGTTGTCATTGAATTTGCCTTGGTGGCAATATTGCTGTGGTATGTGGTTAATGATAGCAGATTCATGACAATGTTAGCTGTCAGTTTACACCTTATATAACTGTTTTAATAAAGAGGTGATTAAAACATTTTGTTTGGCTTATCGGATGATGTTGGCTCTTATGATTTCAGGGATTATGGTGCATTAAGGCATAGTATATATGAATATGTATGGCAGTGATAGGTGACAGGAATAGGATACTAGATGATAGTGAATGGGAGAGAAATGGTTCACACAAACATTGAGTTGGGTAGAATGATTTAGACAAGAGAATGACTGCATGGTTACTGCATGCACATGATTTCAAGGAACTATCCAACTCAATATAATACCATTCACACAGGGAACCCTTAAGAATACCCGACACACCCTTTTTAAGGCTATTTAATGAATCACATAAAAGCTAAACATCATTAAATCATCTTTGTAACAGATAAAGTAGAAGCAAGCTGGCCAGTCACCCAAACTCAAACTCACCCATAAATGTCACTACCTTTCATCCAATCACTTCAAACACATTTATACAAAATGGAAAATATACAAACATTAGGTTTCCATTTCAATATATATAGATCTATATATAGATCTATATTTATACAGTGTATATATATATATACTGTATATATAGATATATAGATATATATGTATATCTATATATCTATATACATACTGTTTTTATAGTAATAACTTCAGACTTTCATTGCCTCACTTGTCCATACAGTTTTCTGGTGTAATGTGTGATGCTTAAAAGAAAAATACAGACCTGGATACATAATTTTTTTTCTGAATCTGCTTTGAGCTTTACTGACTGTGACCCTCACTTACGGTCATCTCAAAGACTTCTCTGTGCAATGATCACCCATGGCATCCTCAGACTCGGAGGGATCAAAACAGAAGCATACCAAAAAGCTACAGGGCTCTGGTTCAAAGTTTAAACAAGGGTTCACTCATGTCTCAGAAAAACGTTTGGATGTCCCTTGCAGCACTTGCGAGGCCCTTGCTTCGTTAGTTTTAATTTTGTATCATGTTAGAACATATTCTCAAACTCCCTCTCTGGCATTTTCACTTGGACTTCTTCCAGGTTCTACATCTTCAGTCATCTTGATTGTCCACCTGAGATGACATAAAGCCCATGCATGCGCATGGTACTTAATTCATCCTGACACTGAGGCTTGCCTAGATTGTACACAGAGCAACGCATGTATTCCATACACAAAATAATGTATTCCATAAATGCAACAAATAGTCTGAATGGACCTTAAAGAAAACCTATCCTAAAAAAAATATCGAGGCTGCCATTGGTGACCTCTTTGATTTTATTTAGTCACTAACATGGAACAATCATGCAATTCACAATTTTAGCAGCGAAGTCAGACCTCCTTCTCTGTGCACCTGTTCTAGGTCAGTGGCTTAAAAAGTGCTGAAGCCATTGGATAAGGGTGAAAGCCAGGCGTTCTCAGTACAGGAGTACTAAGACACACAGACATTTCTTAGTCCTTTCTAATATAATTCTATAAGTATGAAGGTGTACAGTATTTCTAGTGGTGTAATGCTGTATGGTTTCATCCTCACCAACAGACTGTGTTCAGTGGCCCTACCATTAATTTTACATCGTTTACACCAATGGATATTCTTCTCACTGTCTTCTATAACCTAAGGTGTAATTCTTGGGTATATATACCCAATTATTGCCATAATCAATAGGTATTTATAAAGCTGAATTAGAAGTAATGGTTACACTTCCACGTTACAGTAAGCTGCAAGTTATCAATGTAATGGGCCTGACCTATCACTTAGCATTGATTGGAACAAATCACCAAGCTGAAATTTATGGTCAATTGCAAGAAGTGTGTGTGTGTAGCGAGGAGGTAGGGTAGGAGTGTACAATTAATCATTCAATGCTCTAATAAAGCATTCCCTGCTCGTGGATGATGACCTATCATTACAGGAGCATTATCTCAAATATCTGGCTTCTTGCAGGATAAAGCAAAGACCCAACATGACAGATCATTGCTACCTGTAACTCTGCACCCTACATCTCAAGGTAAAGTAAGGTTAAATACACTAGCACTCATTTTTAGCCTATAACCACTGAGACCTTTTTACAGTATATGTATATAATACATAAACATATGTTTTATGGAATCCCATTGTCTCTAGCAGTAAGAAGCATAGGGGCAACTCTAATTTTTAATCAACTTACTACAGTTTTCTGTGTTTGCACAGAGGTAAATGGTCGTAAAGGTATTCATTCCAAACTCTTGATGTTTACTAAAACATGGCATTCACAGTTCTCCTTTAGATCTGTATTCAACTGCAAGTGCTGTAAATATTTCATGTAAACATATGCCTTTTGATATTAATTAATGTGTATTCACTATAATGATTGACTGTCATTCTAAAATCTTGCACTTTGCGGAGCTAGCTGTCACTGCTAGCTCCGCACAATCGTTTTCTATTTACTTTTTTTTACTTTTTTCACTCTTTTTCTGTTCTGCTCGGTCCCTCTGAGGGACCGAGCAGAACAGCCGAGCCGAATGCCGCTCAGCGGCATTCGGCTATTTACTGACTGCTCTTCGGCATCTTTAAGAATAGCCTGATCATGTGTCCATAGCAAATATAATCCACCTACTTACTACTCAGATACCAGAAACGGGCTGCAGGAAGTAGGAAGGGAGCGGAATCAATGTGTGAACTCCAGTCTAAATAACAGTAGTATGTAATTAACATAACCAAAAGTTCAGTTATAATTTCATGTTGGTTTTATTTCAGAATCTTTTAAAACAGAATGATTTTGTCCCTTTTGGCAAGCATTGCTCAGTATGAATATGATTTCCAAGATGGGTCTGGTGTGTCAAAGTCCATCTAATGATGAACATCTGGGCTTGACTAAATAATCAAACTATCCCAATCATATCACTTAAGAAAATATAGAATTTATCAAAACTGGAGCAGACAAAATCTGGAGCAGCTGTGCATGGCAACCAATCAACACCCCTCTCTCATTTTCAAATCTTAACTGAACAAACTGAAGAGAGATACTGATTGGTTGACATGCACAACTGCACCCGATTTTGTCTGCTCCAGTTTTGATAAATTCCCTTCAGAGATTCTAACACTTTGTACCACTAAATCACTATTGACAAGCATTGTTTTGTTTTTTTGGGTTTTTAATCTTCATTTATATTTTTATAGAAATGCGATGCCCACTTTTGTATTTATTCTAAAGAATACTTGCTGCTACTCATCACACACATACACAATCTTCAGACACAGTTTTTTTTATAGCAAGACAAATAATATACATAAACCCCAAAACATGTTCTAATAGATGTAGTGATCCCACAAACCATGTCTTCCTACAATAGCAGATGAAGCCTGGCCCAGTCTACTATGTAGCAAAAAGGCAGATTTCTATGCAGATGTCTATGCAGGAAGCAGTTAAGTAATACAAGGGAAATAAAACAACAAGAAAACTAATTGGATTGTTAAAATAAATGAATGCATGAACGATGTGTATACAAGCTAAAGTGCACCTACAGCCAACCTTACAAAAAAAATCTCAAGCATTAGAATTACACTAAACTCAAGAGTTACTCAAGGGTGGCTACTTTTGTTCTCTATGGTCCCTGTGTGTATTGTAAAGTAGCCACTCCAAGCTCACTCCCGTGATGGGCTACAATGTCACGGTTAGTTTACCCATTTGTATTGAGATTGTAGTCCATCACGGGAGTGAGCTTGGAGAGGTGGCTACTTTACAACACATAAAGGGACTATGGGGAACAAAAGCAGCCACCCGCCAGAAGGAAGGACAGTGTCAGCACCAATTCAGAGATGATTTGAGGTTCTACAGCCGAGTGATACACAAATAAGATACATTTTTTTTAAAAGTTAAGGTACTTGACTGTATGTTTAGGGTTTAAATCCTAAGTGTAATGTTCATTTTACTTACACCTAGTATGTCAAACAGGTGTTTTCTAGTCCGTATGTGACCATAATGCAGCCACTTGAGCATCTATTACACTCATTTTGGCCCACTGTGTCATTTGAATTTGACAAATCTGGCTCACTCTAAATAATAGCCTGATATAACTCCTTGCACTCACATTTTGTTCTATTGCAGCAGAATTAATTAAGCATGACTTATCTTCTAGATACCTACCTAATGGCAAATTCTCATGCATACAAGAACTAAGCTTGCTGGCTATGAGAGGCATATAGGCTGTTCAATTGCAAGAGCACATACAATACTTTTTTGTACAATGCATCTTCCTGTACCAAACACTCTAGATTCTGGATTGACCTAGGTTAACTGATATGCTAGGGGGCATGGCCTATGTGCATGGCAATACTGCAATTATTCACACCACTTCTGAAAAAGCAGAAAGGTGGTAAGTTATTATTTAATGATAGGTGCATTTTAACTTTAAAACATGAAAATGCTATCTGTTTTACAACATACTATTACTCTGCAGTTGTTTTCTTATGTAATTACCCTGTTGCAGAGATCTTGAGGTTTGTTAGAGAGGTTCTGTGGCATCTCCCTGCAGCGGGTCGATAGATTCAGAATTGCGGTTGCAGCCATATGTGCAGCCTCCATGTCATGGGAATAATCAAAGCTGCTTTTGCTACACGTACTGCTGGCGCTACTGCCTCCACCACAGCTCATATTGCTACTGCTGCTGCTGGGGGCATAACTGCTTGTTGTGCTGCTTGTTGGGCTCGAGTTCTTACAGTAACGTTTAGCTGTAGAGAGAAGTGGGCATTAATCAATAATTTCAAGACAACAGGAGTGATCTACAGTGGTTTCATACAGACAAAATAAACTTCTGTGTCATCTTATATTGTATTTCAGAGATCTGCTGTACTGCTAAGGGATGGTAATAACACAGATGGATAAAGCATTTTCCCTTTAAATAACCCCCCCCCCCAAAAAAAAAAAATCTTGCAATATGCAAACAAAAGTTTCCTTCATACAAACATTAAAGCATATGTCAAACCTTAATAAAAGAATTATTGTACAACTTTCTTCCTGCAATATATCCCTTGTATCCAGACAGTATGGGAGCAACCAATCTAGATACATATATATGTAAAACTGGTGTACTGAAAAGATGGAAAGTAGATTAGTAGACCAAAGCTATATTCTTACAAGCTTTGCTCATGTAAATACAACATTGTTTAAAGGCTCCCTTAGACAGGAGATGATAGCCATCTGACCTGGCAGTTGTCAGCCAAATCCAATGACCATCTATCTATGGGCATCATCAGACACCACTAACCAGTTTATCTCAGGGGGCAAACCTTGTCTGATCACCAATTGTTTTCTCCAACATAGGCAAAGCACCGCCAGTGACTGGTTGCTGATGACAACTGACTCTTAAACTATGAAACTAGAGGCATAAATAATAATATGGAGTAACGAGATGACTTACCATCGTATCCCTTTGGTGAGATATCCCTGGACTGTACCTTCGGTGCAATAGCCCTCTTCCCATATGCATGGTTGTCGTAACTGTTGTATTCAAACGATGTCTTTGAATATTTCTCTAGTTCCTTGGCCAAGTTGGAGCGAGGTGTTGTTGTTGATACATTGTTCCTGTAACCATATTGAGGAATTTCTAATTGTTTTACAAAACACATGGGCCTGAAAGAAAAACAATGCAATATAATTGCTACATTTAAAGAGCAAAGGATTATTTTTTCAAATTTAAATGTAAACATTTTTGTTTATAGCAATAAAGAAACATCTATAGTTATATAGTAATATGTATATAGTATATATATATATATATATATAT
>NW_017306651.1:351707-373948 GCF_000935625.1 Nanorana parkeri | reverse complement strand
TTTGCTGCTTCTTTTGAGCTTTTGCTAGTTTCTCTGCTGCAGCAATAGGACATCCCGAAAGACTGATAAAATAAAAATGTGATGGTTATTCACAAAGGCATATCGAAAAATGCAGATTTCTAAACATAAAACCTACCTAGATCTTACTTTTTAGGCAGTGCTGCATAATCTAAAAACAAAATTATTGCATGTGAATATATATATTATATGCAACTTGTACATGCATATAAACATCCACATAATATCCTTGCCACATGGTTATATATATCTATATATATATATAGAGAGAGAGAGAGAGAGAGAGAGAGAGATATTTAGAGAGATAGATATAATTTTTTAAACTAATTTCCCTCTACCCAACATTGCCTTCTCCTAAGGCCTGTTCCACATTGTAAATGTGGAATTGTAACAATGATAACATAGGTCAAGATTTTGGATTTCCAAATTCTACAAAATAGAGACAAGGAGATGACAAAACATATTATGTCTTAGAAAATGTTTTGACTCTGCAATACTCTTCTCCTGCTAGAAAAAAATAAATATATACTGCAGCTTACTTGAAGGGCAACAGTCAGGAAAAAGTTTTTGCTTTGTGCCAGAAAATTCTCTAGATCACACATTTTTTGATCTTGTTATATGACAAAGTGAAAGTTTTCAGTAGTTGAAGAAAGCCTAGTAAGCAGCAGTAGTCATCTGCGTAATTCTGGTGGGACAGGCAGAAAGTGCTGCAGTAGTAGAAGTGGCCGTCTGTAGCAGTTCCAGAGACGCTGTGCCTACCTTCTGTGAGAGTTCCTGTTACTGTTTACATGGCCTCTCCCGGTGCAACCTGGTGTAGGGCACTTTAGAACATTTTCATGCATGGCGAGAACTTGGCAGAGAAAGAAAGCAAACAAAACAGGGAAATTACTAAAAAAGGAATGCATTAAAACTTTCATCCAACAATTAATCTGTAGTTGAGTTGTAATCACTACTGATCACTTTATATTTCTCATAGGAGTGCATAGAGATTATTGTACATACTGTATAATCATTTACATTTAGCTTTAATTAAACATCTCTATGAGTCACTTAAAGCTGAACTTCAGGCAGATACAAAAAGGGTACAAAATGAATGCAGCTCTGTAATCATTAAAACATAATTTATATATTTGTTAAATGCAAGCAGTGTAAGCATCTGAATTCGACCCAGTATCAACTTATTGAAGTCCCTGTACAGCAGAGTTCAGGGAGGGGGAAGCAGCACATGGAGCCAATCCAGTTTGCTGCAAGACAAGCCCTCATGGGCAGGGCCCTCCTTCCCATCTTTTCTTGAATTGTATTGTAATTATAATGTCTTCCCCTGTAAAGCACTGCACAAACTGTTGGAGCTATATAAATCCTGTATTATAACAATAATAAAAATAATATGCTGATAGGAGGAAAAGGCAGAGTGACAGAGAGATGGGCTCACTGTGCTGCTTCTCCTTTCACTGTCCAGTTACACAGTGGCAGTGGAGAGGAGACCTGTAAGTAATTGTGAAACTGCAGCACAGAAAGATCAGATTCCTAGGCTGGACTCTGGGCAAATTAAATCTTATTTTCAAACCCTGCACTTCAATAGTATAAGTGCTCATTTTGTCTAGGGAGCTAAAATAAAGTTTGATCCCGGCTTGCTTTTAGACCAGTCTCTTAAGCCTTGCTCCCCTTCCGCTCCAGTGGTCTAACGTCGCATGAGTCATCAGGTTCTATACAGTATATAGAATGTGAAGACGCTAAGGGATATAGCATCACTGCAGCCACAGTGCGGTCTAAGAGCAAGCCAGGATCTTCGTTGGGGTGGGTATAACCTTGTGTCAGCACTCATAAACTGTTAGAGAAAGGTTTAACTTTTACAATCTGCAATTTGTTAGGCATATTTAACGCCAAAACCTTTTTTTTTGGTTTTGGTTAGATTGGTGAGGGGGTTCGAATCTTTGTGATGTTTTCATTGCTGTGTCCCTGCTAGGGAGATTCACCATCTCTATTTGTCCTGGTGACTGGAAGGAAAACCCCGAAAAATAATAGAAATAAAGGTGGACTCTTCCAACGGGGACACTTGTTCCCTTTAAAACTATTTAATTAAAATTTTCCTCTCATTTCCTTTTATTCCTTTTTTCTCTATTTCCACTCTAAAAAAAATAAGTTTTGGCTTTAGATATACTTTAAATTTAGTTTGTTTTCTCCACAGTCCCCCTTACATCAGTCCATTTGAAAGCATCTACATTTTATCTACTCTTATCACATGCCTTTTATTTACATTTTGTTTGTATTCTCTTGTATTGTTTGTATTTTTTTTTTTTTAATTGATGCTTAAAAAATTCACAGCCAGAAAAATGTTTCTATTTTCTGAATGGTATGGTCAGGCAAGCATTTATTACCTAGCTTATAAAGACAACATCTGTTTTATTGTGATCAAAGTTTCAATATGAATTATGTCCCCCAATGCACAAGCATGGTGGGATGATCGACTCCAAAAAAGCCACATGCAGCATTTGTTGCCATGAATCGCTCTCCCCTATGCTGGTATGTTTGGGAGAGAAATTCATACTGAAGCTCATGCTGAGCTAATTGCAGGTTTCTCTGCTCAGCATGGAGAATAGACAATGCGTTATTCAATTATCAAAATTGCAGTCTCTAAAAACAGTTGTCTAACTTTGTCCTTATGGAAAAGCACATAAAAAAGGCACGTTTAGAAACTTTTATCTGAGTGTTTGTGTATTTCACTGTGTGCCACCGCAGTCAAAATATTGCAATCATTACTTTAAAAAAAAATGCAAACCAATCTAAATGCATAAAGGCTCCATATGAACAGACCCATTGTAAAACATTAGAAAAAACAAACTTATGCCACTATCTCTGAGTCCTAAATAATTATACTGCTGCAAAAGTAAATGAAAGGTATTTCTGGAATAATTTAATGTAGGGATGCACTGATACCGGTTTTCCAGTAACGAGTACGAGTACAGATATTTATCTTTCGGTACTGGTACTTACGCTAGCATGGACCTGGCTTCCCCATGCATGATTGCCTGGGAAGCCGATCCATGCTGTTTGGCCAATTCGATGCTGATAGGCCTGGGAAGCCGGCTTCCCAGCCAATCAAGATTGAGCCGGCCAAATAGCATGAAACAGGCTTCCTGGCCAAACAGCATCGAGCAGGCTGCTTGATCGGCTTGATGCTGATTGACTGGGAAGCTGACTTCCCAGTCAATCAGCATCGAGTCGCCCAAAAAGCATGGAGCTGGCTTCTCGGCCAATAAGGAAGCCGGAGGAGAGCACTTACCCACCACCCAGCTTCCTAATTGGCCGTGAATCTGACTCCATGCTGTTTGGCCGGCTTCATGCTGATTGGCTGGGAAGCTGGCTCCATGTTCCCTCATGGCAAATCTCCCTCTGACCGGAAGTTCCGGAATCGGAGGCAAGTATTGGAGCATTTGGGCGAGTATGAGTATTCGCCCAAATACTCGGTATCAACACCGATATCGATACTAGTATCGGTATCGGTGCATCCCTAAATTAAAGACCTGGACACTAAGTACTGCTGTATGCCTGCATGAGAGTAACGATCAGACTGCCATGTAGTATGAGTGGATCTTGAACACGGATATCACAATTGAACATCACGGTAGTCTATATCTCCCATGAAAAAAATGTGCTGCAGCACTCAATTTTAAGTGCATATGCACTTATAGCTTTCTCTTAGTCCCCCTACAAAATCCCACCAATACCTTCTTGTGATGGTGTGGCAACAATGCTGCACTGCTTCTGAATTCAGAGCAAAGTTGCCACTCTCATGTAGGCTGTGACTGCATTGCAATGGGATAACAAGATGTTGCAGGGGGAGTGCCTATCAGCATTGTCACTGCTGATTCACAAGCCTATAGCTTTTCAGTTAGCCCCTGGCCACACCTATGATACCACATTTGATAATAAAACCCTCCCACGGTGAGCTGCAGTGTCTGGGAGGGGGAGTTTGTGAGACACAAATAAAGGAGGATTTTACTCACTCAAAGAAGGTATTAAGTTTTTTTTTTTTTTTTTTTTATAAGGCTTGTGCATCACATAACTGGATGCTGGACTTGTTTAGACTGTCATACAGGAGGTTTTACATGTGCCTTACACCTACATTGATTTTTTTCATAAAACCCATTTCTTTGTGTAAAAATTATGTAAGTAAGATAGATGTAACATGATGTAAATGTACAAAATGTAAAACACAGGTAAAATTGCAGAGCAAATAACGAAAAAGGATTGCCACTGGTGTCACGTGCCATTGGGCAACTGGAATTGAAGAGAAATCTTCCTTACTGAGACACAGACAACAACAAAATGTTGACAGTAGTTCTAGCCCATCCCTACTCTGCTCAAAATACATATAAAGTTGCACCTTAAAGCGTTCCTAAGTACACTTGGCTGCTGAGCTGGCCAAACTATCATTCATATGGCAGGTTCATTTAAAAGGGGTTATAAATAATGTTAGCATTGTAACCGCTGGCTGTCAGTTAGTATTAGACTAGTATATGTACCAAAAAAATCAAAGGGGAATACACTAACAGGGTTATTCACAAAAGGGTGAAGAGTTTGCAGAAGGCAGGAGAAGTGAACAATCTAGGACAACATAGCTGAACTGGAAACATTATCCAATGCAGCTCACTTTCCAGTTCAGTTATGTTGTCCTAGATTGTTCACTTCTACTGCCTTCTCTACACTCTTCACCCTTTTGTGAATAACTCTGTTTATTCTACCTAGAAATTACAGACAGATGGCAACTATGACACACAAATGCCATTTACCTGACTTAATTGTACTGTTCTTTCATATATAGATAAATATTTACAAAATACATTTATATTGAAAAAAAGCTTTAAAAAAAGCAGTGTACTTTGAGAGCTTATCTAGGGGGAAGAAAGTGTTGAGGGTCTATATAGCCAAATCATTTTGCCTTCAACCATCCTAGAAGAGCTGGAACAGGCAGTGCTTACAGTACACAGCGTAACACTGTATTCATTGTGCTGGCTGCTCCACATCAATGCATGTACTTGTTGATGCTTAAAGGAGAATTATGGGGAGAGTGAATTACACTGAAACTGTCACACATCGGCTCTTTTGATCGGGAACTGAGCGATAACATACCGCCGATTCCTCAGTTCCCGATCATCTCCCTGAAGAGAGTGGCGACTGTCAGTCATCACTTCCTACAGTGATTCCCTCCTCCCCTCTCTATTACTCCAGCACTGACTGGAGGAACTCATGAGTGGGCGGGTACAGCTGGCTTTGCCTCTAGAAAGGCAGAGCCAGCTGTCAATCAGGCAGCAGGGTGGATCTCGACAATATTGTCGGGATCCGTTCTGGCTGTAGCGCGGCTCTGCACTGTCAGCTTATAGAGGGGAATAGCCCACTATATGCTGAGTTTTGGGTCACAGGAGGACATTAGTATATAGTATATCCTCCAGTGACCCTAAGGAGAACTATGGCAAAAAAAGTTGGGCCATAGTTCTCTTTTAAAGTGAAATTCCAAGCTTTCAGCTAAATACAAAAAAAAGTTAGTTATAGTTTTGTTTAGCCAGCTTTGTGATTTACACATCCTTGCCATCCTGCGTATCCAGGAAGATCATTCCACCATTTTCTGGTTCAGTTTAATGGCTTCCTACCTTATTAGAAGTCAAACAGATTTATTGTCCTATGAGCTGAGTGGAGGGGCAGAAGTGACACTGGAAGCTACAAGGGTGAATCAGGAAATAGGGGTTTCACCTATCTGGCAATTTATCAAGGTGTATGTATAAAATAATACAACTGGATTAACAGAACATCTAACCATTAGCTGTTCTGTTCATTAGGCCGGTAATATGGTGCACATATACAGTATGTATTTTAACTTCATATTTAGCGTTTTGCCTTAAGTTCCACTTTAGTAATAAAATATATCTATAGACTGGTAGCATCAGGGCTGTCAATACATTTTGTGTTCTTAGGAATACAAAGTGAAAAGGACAAAGTATAGATGTCAATGATAATAATGAACAGTGGGCAACCCTACACCACGTCCCTCAAGTTCCACAGTTGCTCTGTAGATCTGGTTTGAATCTTGTCCATAATCCAATTGCCTCTACAACTTACTTTCTGGAGGTACCCTGTCTTTGTGCGGGCAACCTGATAAACTCCGGTGGTGAGGATATAATCCAGTCACATGACCTGTTCCATCGCAGCCGGGGGTAGGGCATTTGCTTTCTTTCTTCTCTGATCGTGAAGGATCTACATTAAGAAAATTAAATGTTACAATTTATATCAGTACTCTCGATCAAGCTTTGCAATTATTAAGCTAAGAATATTGCGAGAATGTGTTCCTATATTATATAATGAAGGACATTTTTTTCATCCTTAGGACCTCTGTAAGCACACAGTGAGCGTTAGATCTTAAATTTACCTTCACTGAGTTACATTTTCTTCAGCAGTAAAAGAACTCGTAGTAAAACTCTAATAGCCCATTATATTAATACACTTCATCCATAGATCATATACATGTACATATCTAATGTATTTTGCAATATAGCAATATGATAATTCAATATCATCAAACATTTTCATGGTCCAGATTGGCTTCTCCTAGATGTCCATCTATCTCAGTTCTGTATGTGACCTTACTTCTCATAGCAATCCTAGTGATGGAAAACAGTAAAATGTAGAGTTGATCTTCTATGCATGGACATCATTATCTGTTATTTCCGGAAGGGATCATTGTGCTCTGTGTGGCTGTCACTATTTTGCTGGTAGCAGTGTTGATAAAATAGGATGATAGGTCCCAATGGTTAACTACGTGTGACAAAATGGTTGCAGCAATTACAATGCTTCAGCATTGTAACTGGAATGCTTCCTATTAAATAAACTCATCGAAGAACCACTGTAGTGAAAGATATTGTATTCTGGGGCTAATACCTATAATAGTAATATTTTGTATAAGTAATCCTTTCTTTTTTAGTTTCACATGTCTTTATTTACATTTTCTCCACAGTTACATGCAGACCAAACTGTACAGGTACAGGGCAGTAACAGTGGTTAGGACAAGCTATATAACCCAGCCTAGAGTGCTTACAATGAGCAGATTTTATTCTCATAGGAAAAAAAAAACAGCTGTATCTGTTTAAAAAGTATTCACCGGAGTTGGGATTTACTTTGTTGCTTACTTAAAGTGCATTTAAAAGTCCATTTAACACTACATTTCCATCCAAAGACTTCTCTGTCCACAGGGTGACATAATCTCATTACAGAACTAAGTGTTGTCACCCTGTTAAAGTTAGTCGAAAAATAATGCATCTACTAGCAGGATCAACAGAAATAAAATAAAACTATGTTACAGGAGGGAAACAGAAAAACAAAAGATGGTGTGGTAATGCTTATGACAGGCTAAATCATATATGTCATGTTTTATCTTGCTCATAATTTGACTTGAACAATTACAGCATAGTAATGGGACTGTGTGGACCCCTCAGATTTGCCTTGCCCTCTTTCTAGTATGAATCCAAATAAGATTCAGTCATACTGTTTTTTTAAAGGATTAGGGTTGTACTTATAAACCATTCACACAGCAAACAGTTCTGCAACTGAGATGTCTCACTTCACTTCAGATCGGTCATTCACTCGGCTGCCCTCGGCAGCTTCGTGAATAGACCCCTTAGTTTACAGAGCTATTCACTGTGTGAATGGCTTATGAATACACCGCTAAGTGTAAAGACATAAAAAGTGTTGCATTCACAGCTTTGCCCTTTATGAGGGCTTCTATAGAAGGGAAGACCCAGCATGGGATAGTTGAAACATGAATATCCCTTTGGATTATTTTATAAGGCTTTATTTTTAAGTAAATAGACATCCAATGTACGTTTAGTACTTTAATTGTGTCAGGTTAAAAGGGTATGCAGTGAAAAGGACTTATTTACCTATTAACTAAGGAGAGGTAATTAACATACATAATGGGCAATGCTCAAAACCTTCTGATGACTGCACAGCCATTTGAAAAAAAGTGTGTTACAATGCCTGGTACCCATGAAATCTGGCTGCAGTTTGTGGGATAGGAGTAACTTATTTAGGACCTCTTTTGATGCACCTGTTTGGCAGTGACAACAGGACCACAGGAGTTGGCATCAGCATGATGGGGGTAAGATGGGTGTAGACAGAGATGACACTACAGTCAGGGGAACACCTGCTTCTTCACTTGGTGCATATCTGGTGGAAGAAAACTACAGGAAAAGATCCGGCATCCAGTTAACAGCTGATATCAGCAGATATCCACCAGCCATGAACTAGTCAAATCCAGGTCAAAACTAAGAATTGGTGAATTGATTTGCTCATCTTTACTTTCAAATATGATTGAAACACTCTATTCTGTTCCTGGTTTATTAATAAAGATTCAGTTTTAAGAAAGATGATAGATAGTCAATCCATTTTAGGAGGGAGGTGGATATTATTATAATTAATAACTCCTCTCCATGAGTTCATAAAGAATCACTGACCAACGGAAATTTGGAGCAATTTGTATTCATCTCAGACAGGGCACAGTAATTCAGACATGTGAGTGGGAAGTGGTTCATTACAATGCATGGCTCCCCTGCCGACTCAGAGCCTAGTCTCATCAGTCTTGTGGATAATAAAAAAAAAACAGAAGTGTTATAGTTCACAGTTCCTTTCAGGCTGCACTCTTCATTCCATGCAGGTACAAATACTTGGCTTTCTGCACATACTGCATAAAAGCACAAGGCCACCTGCATCAAGAGTGGGCTCATTAAAAACACTTTCCTTTTTCTCTACAGCATCTTCCTATCGACCTGTTAGGATAAACACATTTTGTGATGTTGCATTAAAAAGCATCCTTCTTTGTTTAAACCTATACTTCAGTAAGTGCTGGATGTTTATGCAGTTTCTACCGTAGGTTTGGCTCAAATGGGCGTGTAACTACATGGATAACTAGGGGCAATGGGCAGTTTAAAAAAGTACCTGTGGAGTATACAATTACCAAAGCAAGCTAAGCTCATATTTCATTACAAAAAAAATGTAAGGGCTGGCAACTTGTGCAATAGCCTCACACACCTGGGCCCCAGTGCAGGATATGAGCCAGGGGGCCAAACATTCAAACTCATATCCACTGCTTTAGACTTAACATCCCAAATCCCAGATCTAATCCCAAATCCCTATAATGTTTCGGCAACTAACATGCCCGGCCCATGACCTATGGCATAAGAACCCAATTCCATATAACTCCTTCTCTGCAACAGACCCCCTTAATTCATAAAGTCCTGGTCCTAAATGCAGACAGATAAAGTTAATTGTATATCTTGACTTTATATGTAAAAGTAACACGTGGGCCTGTACCCTCCAACCCCTTGAACTTCCACAATTGGCTTTTTTTAAGTGATGTACAAATTCACTGACTAATAGCTCAGTTGCAGCGGGGTTTATTGCATTGTACTGTGTCATTCTGTGTAAGCGCCTGTTCTGGGCTCAGCTTACTGCGTACCAATTTTCTTCTCAGGTTCAGTGGTTGCTTGAATGCTAGTATTGGGGGCTGAGGGAATATTTCTTTAAGTATGGGGTCTTCTGAGAGTACTGGCTGTAGATCTTTGATTATTTTGCATATTACCTCTAGAGTAGGGTTGTAGGTAACTACAAGAGGGGTCCTGGTTTGGTTTTTCTTCTCTTTGTACTGTAGCAGTCTTTCCTGTGGTGTTCTTAGGGCAGATTTAATCTTTTTAGAAATAGTCTTTTCCCTATAGCCCTTTCGCCGAAATGCATCAGCCAGTGCATGTGAATGAGTAACCTTGTTTGCTCACTACACTCTATTTAGTAGAACTGCAGAATGAATGTCCTTCACTGCTTATTTTTTTAAGTGAAAGCTAATCACATTCCATGTGACATCTCACTACTAGTAGGAACATTGAAAAGCATGTATATAAAATACACGTGACAAAAATATGTACCCAGTTAATATGAACAATTGCAAAAACTACATGCCCATTTTTGTCTGGCCATTAGAGCTTATTTGTAGTTGCAACCCCTGAAATAGGCTGCCTGCATTTCCTGATTCCTGCATTAGGATTAAACATTTTTTTAATGGATAGCAGATTTGATCCTTCAGTGGTTTCTCTTATTTTTCAGGAACTTCACCCACATTATGAGAGGGTCACAATGTTCCCTGCTGATATTTTCATGCCATGGAAACAGCAGCTGTACGTTTTGGAACGGAACAAGGAGATCTCACCTCTGGAGTCTTAAAGCCAGTGAGTGATTCAGCTTCCTGCGTAAACACGTTGCTGAAATATACTATGTAACACAAAGTATGTAGACACCTGAACATCACATCTATCTAGATGGACAAAAGCATGTGAACATCCTTCCAAACTATTAAGTTCTGTTCTGGTATTTATAGTGAAGTGTACTGTTAATAGTTCAGAACAGAATTACATTTTAGACAACCGTGTGCTTCCAACCTTATGACCAAGGTTTGGTGGAGGCCCTTTTCTGTTCCAGCACAACTGTGGTTTGATGAGTTTGGAGTGGAGTAGGTCCCCTGTGGCCTTCACGGAGCCCTGACCTTAACCCTACTTAACACCTTTGGGATGAATTTGAATGTGATTTGCCAGCCGGGTCTTTTTCAGTACCATTAGTACCTGATCACAAATTCTCTTTTGAAAGGGCACATATATCCACAGACACACTCCAATATCCTGTAGAAATCCTTCCTAAGATACTGGAGCCTCTTCTAGCCACACATTGTGGAGCAACGCCATATAATGCAATAATACTCATGGGTTTGAAATAGGTTGTTCAACAAGCTCATGTAGATTTGATTATCAGGTGTCCACAAACTGTTGTCCATATAATGTATTAGTTTTGGGTCAGTTGATGTTGTAATTCAGTTCTAATAACCTTTCATCAAATGCGTTCTATTAGGTAATGTTTGTCAAAGATTGTACAGAAATAACTATGATTACAATACGTGATTTTACTACTCCTATTATAAAACAAGCTATAGAACAGAATACAGAATATTTTTTTTTAAATACATTTGCCTTTACTATTCTTGACACTATTGAATTACACTCAGTTGCGCTCTCCCAGTAAGGAAGGGAACAAGTGAATTGCATTTAAGAAAGAAATTGCTATCGATCCTCACCTAAGACACATCATGACTTGCATCTCAAATCACTGCCACTATCTTGCCATCAAGGGATAATTAATGTGTAGCCACTGTCCCTATCTTACATCATTATCCATCCGTATACGGCTCTATTGGGGCACATTTCCTCCATCGTTACCTTTTTTATTGATGCAAATCTGATAAATCATGATGCTGTTAGAACTTTTGTAAACATGTCTAAATTGATGACTAATGGTTGCAATGGATGTAACAGTGTGAAAAAGCAGAAATATTATTGAAGTCCTCCTGGAATTTTGCAGAAAATTATATCTTTTAGATGAGGAAGGAACAGAAGGTTTAAGGCAGCAACCTTGTTTTTAATTGAAGTCATGAAGGTCTTAGTGTATATAGGGGGGTTTTGCCTCCCTTCATATATACCAATTGCATGACAGATCCAACAGGGTTAGGTTGAAGAAACATTTTGTGCAACGTATAGTGTTTTTTGAGATCTTCAACGGCAGCCTTTTCAGCTTAGCTCTACTACAATCAAGCCCGGGGTGCCGGCACCCTAAGGTGCTCTAATATGCAACTTAACTTTGACACTCACCCCGTCCTTCCTTCTGCATCTTCCTATTGACGTACCACTATGATGTTTAGTTTTTTGGTAACTAGGTAGTTGTGGGAGGCAGCTGGGAGTGAGAAAGCTCATGACACTGTTTGGATTTTAGAGCTTCCAAACATTTAGGACACTCTGGATGCTGGAGAAGGCATCTAAATATATGTGAAAGCTGCACTATGTGTCTGGATTTAAGTGCTGTGGCCCCTTTAGAAATATTGCTGAAGTGACAATGTCATATATTTAAACCTTCAAGTGTGTTACCAGACCTCAATAAATTGGAGTGGAGGGAGGAGGTACTTAGGTGGACTAAGAAGAGATAATACCCCATGGCAGGCATTTCCAATGTAGTGTTCTTCAGAGCCAGTCCCATAATTACACAGGAGGCTGGACAGTAGTTTTGTATATATGTAAAGTTCCTGCCCCTGAATATTCTTTACCCTCCTTAAAAATGCACCTAAACTAAAAAAATGAATACCAGCTGGGTTATAGGAAACAGGAGGACTGAGCTGTCATCTTGCAAACACTGCTGGCCCCAGTGATTGCACTCTCCCTATGCATAGGGCTGTGTACTAAGCACCCTACCTATAGTTGCATGTGAGTTTAGTACCACTTTTGGTTTTCATGCGAATAAGTGTGTTTTATTGCACTAGATCTATGTGCTTTTTTTCTTTTCTTTAACCTCTTGCCGTCCGCCCGTAGTAAAAAAACAGACGGACGGCACTGCTGCATTTGCGGGTTGCCGTCTCCATACGGCAATTTTGCGCTGAATACTGAAAAATGGCCTGGATGGGAAGGTGGTTTAACACCCCGGACTTCAAGTGGTTAAAGTGACATTGCAAGGGAATCTGCACTTTGCAAGGGAATTTCCCTTAGTTTAGTGGATCATCACGCAATCATGCGCAAGCAAAAATACAGGGTTTTAAAAAAAAATGTTCTTGCATTTAAAAAAGTATTACTTGCAAACTGCATTTTCACCACATTCACTAAGCAAGGGGAAATTCCTTGCAATGTGCACAGCCTATTTGAACAACCCCTAAGTGTCAGGTTAAGCTATGGGGTCAGGAGATTTGTGTGGAAGACATCTTTTTAAAACTTGCTTTCAGTCACAAAAACCAAACACTGGGTTCTTGGTTCCAAAAATCAACATAAAACACTTTAGATATCTGTATTCCTTTTGCTTGTCCTTACTAAGAAAGCAAATCCTAGAAGAACTGATACTGAAATATCACTGAGAAGAGACCACATTGCCTTGTGCCCAGCACTCACTCTAAATACTTTTTACATTTTTTGACCCCCCCTTCTTAGTGCTGAATGAGTTCAGAAACACTTATAATATCTTGGTGGGACATGATACAGGATACGGAGAAAGTGTGCATTGGTATACTTGTAAGTATATTGTTCAAAACATTTTGAAACTGTACATATTGTAAGATTTGGACAAACTAAAGGTGGGGTTTAGGTTTTTTAAATGTTAGGGGTGGTAATGGTCCTGTCCAAAGTGAATGATAAGAATTCCTAAATTTTATTTGTAATTAAAGAGATAATTTTATTATGCCCTCTGGTGAGAGGTCATTACATAAGCTGCTGGTTCACGCATTTTACACTTAGCAAGTGAACTTAGCTGATCTACCGTTTAAAAAAAAAAGATTTAACATGGTTAGAGAGCTATGTTTTTCTTCTGTTCATCACCAGGGAAGAGAAAAAAAAAGTTTTTCTATAATTAAATTGCTGACTGTATCAATTGTTCTTCCAAACTCTGAAAATATCTCATTCAAAGGGGCTAATGGGATCGTCAATTAATCTAAGAGGAATTAATTGCATATTGTTGCAAGTGATTTAGAGACACTAGATTCATTTACCTCACACACAGCAAGACACTTGAATTGGGCAAGCATTCCCCCTTACCTGCACACTACATCAAGACTCATTATAAACTCTCAGCAATAAATATAAAAAGCTGATTATTGTAATTCATCAATTATCCATCATTAGCCCGCATGCCTATATATGAATGTAACAAACATCTTAATTCTTTTGAAAATATCTTTAAACTTAGAAATAGTGGAGCTATTTGAAAACCCAATCATATTTTCAATGCTGCCTACCACTTCACAAAATAGTTTCTACTACTTTATGTATTATGGAAGATTGCCCCCAAATTGACATGGATACTATAAAAAAACAACAACAATGTTTACCTTTTATAAAGTAGGGATCATTGACTTTGATACTCTTGTTTTATTGAAAAGGAAATTAGGTTGGTTTGCTCTGCACCCACCAAAAAAGATGGCCCATGTGTAGACCATGGTATCGGATCATGAATAATGCAAAGCTCAGAGTATATGTCAAAGTCTGTCAATTTTGGTACAACTGCAAAATTTGCAAAATTACTAGCCATCAGTGAGATTTTGCAGAAACTGAAAGTTTGCTTGCAAAAAGAAACAATCTCTTTTTTTAATATATATATTTATAAGATAAGTTTAATTTTAAAAATTAGGCTAATGAGGAACCTTTCCAGGATAGATGAAATGAACTTCTGCAACCCTCAAGAGCCATTTAAAACCCACAGCACCCTTAAAAAATGCCATCATTTTGCTTTCCTCTTTGACCTTTGGCTTTTCACCAAAATTGCAATATTTTGCTGAAATCTCCTGATTTTTGTCTCATCCCTAATAAGGATTGATGTGAATTAACTGATGATAGTAGCATATACATAATTAGTTTTAAGTTTGCCTTTTTATTACTGTTTTTAAGGTAAACATTATAGTTGAGTACTGTGTGTGACACTTTGATTATTTACACTAACAGTGTACCTCTTCTAAGTTCCAAGAATACACAATGGTTTTAGCAAAATGTTAAGAAGAAATCTGCAGGACAACAATCTCTGAAAAAAACCAACAATTACTCAGGGTAATCAAAGTAAGCAAGTTGGTCAGATAAAGAGAGAAGGGAACTGTGGAATGAGAGGGAGGGGGGAGAGTCGCAGAGGTGAGAATGGTCAAAATTAGCGATATAGAAAACTGAGGTCCACATTCAGTCTGTTACTTCTTGTGTCTCTAAGCTAAACATTTAAATAATAACGTACTCAATTAACATACTTCTCCTTTAAGGGCAACACAGCCAATGGAGGACCCTGTATCATATTCTTACAAGAATGCTGAAACCTATTTACTTTGAATCTGCTCAGGTGTCCTGCAAATGAGCTCTAGCAAATGGCATTTGGTAAAAAAGAGTGTGTTGCCTAATGGAAAAATCTTGTTCAACTCCAAACCATGTTCTAGATTCAGCCAGTTTTATGTCTCATGCTGTGCATTCCTGCCTTCATCATCCAACAGCTCACCTCTACCTGGTACAGTGTGGAAATAACACTGAAGTCTGAAGAAAATGTCTTATTCCTCGGCAGAGGGGCACAAAGGCCCTTGGGGCTTAGATGTTAATTCAAGTTACTGTTCTTCTTCACTGAAAAAACATTACTAAGAACTTTGCTTTCTCTAATATTTGAAAGCAGTCCTGGGACCAGCACTGTACTTCGTCCTTCCTTGAAGCAGCTCTTTTGTAAAAAGAACAAACTTCATGAGTATTGAGCTGTTTTTGGAATATGAAAACAACAACACTACAATACTTAGAAAATGTACGCAAAAACTGTTACCTTTAGTATAACATGGCTTTTTGACATGGCCATCAGTGGACTTTAGCCTTCTGTCCTCCCCTGAGAGGTGCCTCATGGTTGGATCGTCGCAAGGTCTCATGCTGTCTCTCCTTCCAGCTTCCATGGCCATTTTCTCCCTCATTGCCTTTGCTCTCTCACTTTCCAGGGCTATGGCTTTTTCTAGCAGTGTCAGATTACCCTTTGTCATATCAAAGACATCTTCTGACCTGTCTGAGGTGATGGAGGTAGTTTCATCATCTCTTTCATTGTACTCATCGTCTTTTGCACAGCTAGAAAAAGTTCTTGATCTAGGACTCAACTGTTCTTCAAGTCTCATCAAGTTCATCATGTCAGAGTAATTCCTGTCCGGTAATCGGTCGGAATAGTCTTCCTCTGCTCTGGGCATTCTCATGCCCATAGCTTGCTGTTGATTTCTATCATGGGAATTAGTTTCACTAAGTTTCCGTGCAAGGTCGAAACATTGGTTCCGTAAGCATTCTAAACTGCTCAGACACACCTCCTCATCACTCTCCTCCACCATTTTCTCTGCATGTCCATTATTCGTAGGCCTTCCTAACATCAAATAGTTCATATTCCTGGAGTCTTCCTGGGATGTGATGTCAATATAATTCCTATCATTGAGGTTATCAGAAAGCACTACACCGTGTCCTTGTGCCAGCAGTTTGAGGGAATCCACAGTTTCCCTAACAACATCACTGTCCAAGTCTAAACTAAGCTCCGTCTTTCGTCCCACGTTCTCATTCTTGTCACTGTCGTCCTCCAAGCTATTGGATGTATTGCTGTTCATTTCGGATTCTGTCCTGGCTCTGTATGCTGCATCCTCCGCTATTTTGCCAAGATTCAACAACGACTTGGCTACCAGTTCATCATAATTATCGTATTCATCGTTATTGTTATCATCCTTCTCTGTGTCGTGCATTGTTCGAGAGCTGTGACAATCCATTGAGTGATTGTCTAAAAAGCAAACAGAGAGAGAGAGAGAGAGAGAGAGAGAGAAAGAGGGGTAGCTAGAACACTGAGCAACATTTCTGAGTGAGCTAGTAAAAACTTAGCTTATATGACAATCCGATCACTTGCTTTAAACCATCTATATTGTTGTAAACATAGTTATGCTGCATTTTTTATAATAAATCCGCAGTACAATTTCTCACTATTTATTTTAGGGTCTATTTAGTCTTCTGGATCATCTATAAACAAACTGTTTCAGCTCTGTTTTGGTTTTATGAAATGTGTTCTTGTAGGTTAATCTTTACTGTGGCTAATGAAAAGCATGTCCAAACTGGTGCATGAAGCACCTTGTAAGCTGGCTACCTAATGTGCTGTGGTGCTTGTGCTGCACTGTGTATGGTTCCTGCACTAATATTGAGCAGCAAAGTAGATGCTCCTTATAATGTGCGAACATGCAGGAGGAAAATGCAGAGAAAAAGAAAACTTTGACCACAGTAACTAACAGTATTATCCAAATCCTGGTAATCTCCTATTGAATTATGGGAAGTAAGCATTTTTCCTGATTTAGACCTCTTCTCTTATAAAAAAAAGATAAAGTGGGTGCATTTCTGTCACATGTATAGGATTGGGGTACCAACATACTCCTTTTATTACTGACAAATATACATTTGCCAGGTTATTTAGCTATGGCCTCTATACATACCTCCCGACTTCCTGAGATGAGAAAGAGGGACACCTTTCTGCACAATGTATTTAGGCAATGGAGACACTCCTGTTACACCCCAAGTTGTGCGGACCATTAAGAATTTATATGCCAAAAAGGATTGGTTAAACCCAGAATATTTTTTTTTCACCATTACTTTTCTTTCGTATTGGCTTGTGTAAAATAGCAATCATGATGAAGAGATAGGGTGAAGGATTCAGTGTATTATAACACTTTTGGTAGTTAAGGTAAATAGTACATTTTCTTAGATATCTCTACTTTAGACCAAAAAGAGGGAAATTTGAGGAGGAACGAGGGACAGAAAGATTTGGGTCCAAATGAAGGACAGCTTGGAGGTATGAGTATAGTTTAGACTTGTCAGTAATAAAAGAAATTATTCAACAACCATTCCTGTTAGGACCATGCAATCCAACTTAGAAAGTAAGTTTCTTCATAGAAAGCATTGTCTCTTTTCAAACTCAATAGGGTTATATCACGTGATTAGCATAGATACCAACACTGTTTGTGCTTACAAGTGGACACCCCAAGGAGTTCTGACACACCACATATTTCCACCACCTTCGTGCTCAATAGAAATGTGCTTCCTGGAAAGTAGGTTGGCAGAAGATGTTCCAGAACTCTATACTGAGGGTGCAGCTGAAATTTTAAATTGGGCCTGAACTCAAAAAGTAAAGTTTTGCTATCTTTTAGGGAATATAATTAATGGTTAATTGTGCCTAAGCCTACCTTTAGTCTTTTTAAGGAACAGTAGTGCACTTTCTGACATGTGGCTGTGCTTAAACACTCCTGCTCAGTACCCAAAGTAGCTGCCTATCTGCACTGTGAGAATTAAAGCTGGCCATACATCATACAGTTTGTGCACATTTACCAAAACTCTGCAAAATAAGGACATGCCTAAACAACCCTTTTATTTTCTATCAAATCAACTATGCCCTATACACTGCATAGTTGATAATAGTTTAAAAGGACATTGCACAATCAGATTGTATGGCATATAGTCAGCTTTAGGGCATTGCACCTCTGACTTCTAGTTTCACTGGATTTAGAGTGAGATTAGGTAAAAACACGATCTCATGATCACTGTTTCCTTACTGGAGAGAAAGCTGTAACTAAGGTACTACAGTGAAGTAGATCTGTGTTCAACCAGTCCTGCCTTTACTTGAATATTCCCCCACCAGTCATTAGATCCCCAGAGATCTGTGACATGACCTCCTCCACATAGAAACACTGTGAGAAACCCAGCATAGTAAATCGGTAATGGGGAAAAGATCAGCTTCAAGCAGCCTACCAGCCTTAGGCACAGCTTTCACAATACAGGTTTTCATTAAATGACCGAGGACAAGCATGCAGTGACCCGAGTAAGAGTAAAGTCAGTACTCCTGGTCAGCATACTCATTGCGGGTCAGTGACTAATACGGGGAAAATTCTGTGGACACAGGATCAGCCAGGTAACTAACGTTTTAAATAAGAGAATAGTTAGTAATGACAACTTCTATATTTCTCTCGGGACGTGTTTCCTATACGTATTGCTACTACTTGAGACTTATGTATAATAATGTAATAATGTAACATACTACAGATGCATGTGAATAGGAGCGTGGAAGACAGCTTTGCAGAGTTTTTCTTAACTGTCATTATGAATTGATATTTTATATGTTGCTTTAAAATAACTACAACTTTCATATCTCTGTGTAATCCTCCAATAATAAAATACATGCTTTGATATGTTTTCATTAGGCTTTATACATGTTAGAAAAGATATATATTTTTAACAATATAGTTTGTAAATGTAACAATCTTTAGTGAGCATATTTAAAGCTGAACTCCAGATGGACAGCTTACTACACTAAAGAAATTGACATATGGAAGATAAATTACCAGCATAAGGATATGTATGTCTGGTCATCCATTTGTGAGATTTACACAGCTCTGTAACAAAGCGCAGCCCTATCTGGCAGGGTAAAATACCTGGTTTTCCTCTGCTGTATATCCAAAACCGAAACTTTTTTTCTGTGTCCCATGTGAGAGATTTCCCTATATATCATGTTCTGTACATATAACAGGAAGTGAGAGGAAATCTCTCCAAAGAGAAATAAATCCACTGTTAGCTAGTTGTCACAGAAACGAGTCTTCCTCTCTATTCCTGTTCCTGTAACACATCTTTAGGATTTTCTCTCACCTTTGGTCCTGGTGGCAATGGTGACCAGAAAAAACAGAGAGGGTGACTCTCCCTTACAAGGACGCACACCAACCAATTCTATCCAAAACTAAGTAAGAAAGGATTTGGCTTTAGATACACTTTAAGTAACACTTACAAATCTTGACCCTCCCCCTGTCTGTGATTGGACACATAAAGAAGAGACAGCAGACTGATGGGCTCATATCTCTGCCACTCCATTCTCCCCTCCTATATGCAGGTTCTTTGTTAGTACATGGGCATTCGAGAATAACTGATTGGGTCCTGCCCCTTTCTCTCTCAGTTTAAGCCCCCATTCAAAACTCAATGGGGCATATTGAAGGTGATTTTGGAGCTT
This sequence comes from Nanorana parkeri, assembly GCF_000935625.1. NCBI lineage: Eukaryota > Metazoa > Chordata > Amphibia > Anura > Dicroglossidae > Nanorana > Nanorana parkeri. The sequence goes on along the minus strand of NW_017306651.1, from coordinate 354,310 downwards.
GTTTTGTTCTTTTATTAGTCATTTTAAGGATTGAGCATTTTTGTTTTAGCCATTGGAAAGGCTGGTTCATAGGAGGACAGAGTTGTAAGGTGCAAAAGCATTTGTAAAGAATATTCATGTACTCCCAATATCCTCTGTGGTTCAAAAAACTTGCAATTATCACTGCAAAGAACATCATGTACTTTTTGAGCTACAAGTGTCAAACTACAATTAACACAGTGCTCAGATGTGAACAGGTATCATTGAAGATAATGGGATTCTTCATGATGAGTCTTTTCACACAACAAAACGCCCAGGTATGAATCTGGGCTTAGTGCTGCTGTACAGATAACTACAAGAGGCTTTTAACAAGTAAAATTCAGGTACTTAAAGGAGAACTATGAGGTGAGTGATTTCCACTCATCCTCATAGTTATAGCCGACCTGCTACAAAGAAGCTGTCAAGGTTGGCTCTATTGATTGGGAAATGAACAGAAGCATGCAGCCAATCTGCCAACTTCCCGATCGTCTCCCCCTCTCCGATCCTCCAGCCCTGATTGGAGGAATGAATGGGGGGAGGGGGCGGGCACAGCTGGCTCTGCTACTAGATAAGCAGAGCCAGCTGTCACTCACGCACATGGGTGGATCCAGACAGTATTATCGGGATCTGTCCTGGCTGCAGCATTCCCAATATATCGCGGGCAATAACCCGCTATATACTGAGCTTTGGGTCACGGGAGGAGGTTAGTATATGTCCTCACGTGACCCTAAAGAGAACTATGGGGAAAAAGACTTACCCCTAAGTTCTCTTTTAAACAGCTTACATTAAAAATAAAAATAATGTATTAATGAATACAGGGCTGCATTCATTTGCATCCATTATATCTGCTTGGAATTCAGCTTGTTTTAACACAGAGGTGGGAAGCGTCTGGACCACAGGCCATTTAAGGCCCATGAAATTATCTGGTCTGGCCCTCCGAGTTGCCTATCCACTGCATGCTAGTGTGATGCTGTAGACCGGAAAGGGTGATTCGCCTCTCCCCGCCTGCAGCGGTTTAGTCAGCTGTAAGCTCAGCACCATCCCCTGGTTATCTCTGCTGTGCCTGTGCACGGTGCATGCGTGCAACTTTGTGTCAGTGTGGCTGGCTGTATATGCCTGTTACTCCTGAGCAGCATCATGTGGAGTGCCTGAGCTGCTCAGCCCGCACTGACAGGCTGTAGCTGCTGGCTGAGATTCAGAGAGAGAGAGAGAGTCCTGTAATGTGTCCTCTGTAGAGGAGCGCCTTACATTATGTATGGATTTAGGTGAGTTTGTAAGAATGTTTGAACTGTTTGTTATCTTTCTTTCAGCACACTGGCAACGTGACATTGACTCCTGGTCCTAACCTGCAGCTAGTGGGGGGGAACGGTGTGTATGTGTGTGTGTGCGTATGTGTGTGTATCCTGGGGGGGTATTTCTGGGGAAGGGAGGGGGGGTGTATGTGTGTGTGTGTATGTGTGTGTGTGTATCCTGGGGGGGTTGTTCCTGGAGTATGTCCACTGGTGGATCCTGGGAGAGTATTGCTGGAGTGTGTCCTGGACAACCTGGAAAAGCAGCTGCAAGTAGCAACATCATGAATACCAGCTAACATCACATGCCTCACCAAAGAAAAGCAGTTCTAGCCATCACATTAGGGGTGGAAACACAGTATGTAGAAGAGTGCAACTACCTCAATAACTAAAATACATGAGTGGATAGACTATTGCTGTGCAGCCTGCTATAACTGACTGAATAGTTGGGATAAACGTGTGACTTACGATTAGGATGTCATCGATCGGCAAACGAAGTCCCTGCAATCACGTAGGGGTGACGATACTGGTCCGTATGCTACTGGTCTGGAGTGTCCAGGTTATCCCTGGGGTATCCCCAGATACTGCGTCATCGGCTGGCCAGGCCGAGCCACGGCAGCTGGAGCAGAAAAAGAGAACCTTGCCTGGCAGTAAAAACCCGCACTAAACAGTGTATATCAGTGCGGTGTGCGGCGCGAACACTGGAGGTTCAAATACACTGTGTCCGTCGGTGCTCGTAAGTCCAGGGGAGATGTACCGTGGGATGAAAATTCACCCCTGTGGGTTGAAATAGCGGCTACGCGTTTCGAGGGTAACCCTCTTTGTCAAGCCTAAGAGCGGTGTCAGCCGCGGGAAAAGGAATAACTTTTAAAGTTGACGGGGGGGAGGAGTCAAGTCCAAAGAGTGCCGTGATAGGCTTAGCAACCGGGGGGCAGACTCACAGTCACGAAGGCACTCAGGGGTTGATTCATGCAGAGCTTTCACGCTCTGGACTGATCCTCATTTTGGGACCAGTGTATATTTATTATTTATACTTGTATGAGCATATGGGAAACTATGTTTAAAAGACTGGTTTCTCTACACTTCTAATTGAAACATGCATGTAAATGAAAAAACTGTTATTCTTATACGTATATGAACAAATAATTTTAATATTAGGTAAAAGAGTTAAAATGTCACATTTATTTTCAGAATGGATAAAAACTGAATAAAAAGTTTTTTATTTTTATTCTTTGTGTGTGTTGTTGAATTTATTGCTTCTTGGATAAAATAATTGCTTGGATAAAAACATTTTTG
>NW_017306651.1:328701-351618 GCF_000935625.1 Nanorana parkeri | reverse complement strand
GACACACATGCTCATACACATACTCATACATATACATGTACCTGCACACAAAAAGCACAACACATTGCTATGATGGTTGGTTCTGTTGTGATTCATTGTGATCCCCTTAGAGGATGGTATGTATTTCAATTTCCTCGTTCAGCCCATTCGGTGTTAACGTGTTAAGTTTATAAATCCAGAACGTCTCTCTTCTGCATAGGGAATGGAAGTGTTCTGATGGAGACAGGTGTATGGGAATATGTTCGATCGCAAATACTCTCAGGTCCTGAATCCTTTTTTGATGCTTAATGGAAAAATGTCTTGGGACACTATGTTCTAGGTCGCCCTTGGCAATCAGACGCCTGTGGTCCCCGATCCTGGCCCGTAAGGGGCGTATGGTGCGACCAATGTGCATCAAACCACAGGGACATGTGAGCCCATAAATCACATGGTCATGGGAGCATGTGATAAACTGCTTGATGGGATGTATTTTGTTAAGATGGTCAGAAAACTGAGACTGACCATGCTGTATGAACTGACAGGTAAGGCATCTGGGCTTCTTGCATTGAAAGATGCCAACCCGATTATCAAAGAGAAAATGTTTTGGTGTGACTTCTGGTGCTTCAAATGACCTGCTTGGTCCTACCCTATTTTTTACGTTTCTCGTTTTTCTCAAATTAATCGATGGCTTGGGAGGTAATTTGGGACCCAATCTAGGGTCCTTCTGTAAGATGTGCCAATGATTGTTTACCACTTTTTGAATAGCTTTAAAACTATTACTAAAAGTGGTAATGAATCTAATGTCTTTATTATTATGGTTATTGTTTTTGTTCCACATTAGGGGTGAGTTAATTAAATGGTTGACCAAATATAGGAGGCTAATTTTTAAGTTATATATTTTGAATGGTTCACAAATGATGTTACAAATATCTAAATGGCCCTTGGCAAAAAAAAGTTCCCCACCCGTTTTAACAAACTAGTGCTGAGTGCAATGGAGCCCACTAATCCATGGCAATTAGAAATTCTTATTATTGAACATCATGGCTCTTTGCATTGTTGACTGCTAAAGCCTGACATTTCTTTTAACAACTTCAATGAACAATAACTCTGACTGGGTGACAATAGACATGTAAGCTGCCAAAAAATTTGGTTCGGTTCAGATTTTTCATTATTTAATTTTTCGAGTACGAAATTCAATTCAGTTCAGGGTTTCGGATTCAGACGAAAATGTCTTTAGTTTCCGTTGAGTTTACGAACAAATATTCATTGCGACTACCACAGAAAACCATATACAGTATATTAATACTGAAGCTGAAGCTCCTAGACCCAAATGGAATTCGGGAGTCCATATTTCCAAATTTCTGAATACCATTCAGGAGGTCCAGAAAGCAATACGGTTCTGGGAGCCATATACATATGCATACATAATATTAAAGGAGAACTATGAAATGAGTGATTTCCACTCACCTCATAGTTCTAGCCGACCTGTGACAATGAGACTGTCACAGGTCGGCTCAGTAGATCAGGAGGTGAGCGAACACATACCAGGTTCGCTCACCTCTCGATCCTGTCACGGCTCTCTGCCGTGACAGGGGGAGGGGCTGGATTCCCCTCTCCCCCCCTCCGATCTGCCAGCGCTGACTGGCGCAACGGACGGGGGGGGGGGCGGGTACAGCTGGCTCTGCCTCTAGATAGGCAGAGCCAGCTGTCACTCACGCAGCTGGGCGGATCCCGTCATCTACGTCGGGATCCGCTCCGGCTGCGGCGTCTCAGTATACCGCGAGCTGTAGCTCGCGGTATACTGAGCTTAGGGTAACGGGAGGACGCTAGTTTGTGTCCTCCCGTTACCCTAAGGAGAACTATGGGGAAAAACACTGACCCCATAGTTCTCCTTTAAAGCTGAGGCTTCCAGACCCGAATGCAATCGGGAGCTCCCGAATGCTATTCGGAAATTCGAACTGCATTTGGGTCTTGGAGCATCAGCTTTAGTATTATGTATATATAATTAGTATTCTATAATACGAACTAATATCCGTTGCGGCAACAATGAGAGCGATATATACATAAAACTAAAGCTGAGGCTCCCAAAATTCTTATTCAGACCCATTCGGATGCATTAAACCGAAAAACACATCTGATTGGCCAGAAAAGTCAAGTGTCAATTTAGTTTTTAAATGAAATTTGGACGAGATCCGAAATTTCGGAAACAGAAATTTGGATTTGGGCACATTCAGGTGCATTGGGATTCGGAAATTGGGATGTATCAGAATGTCCACATTTCTGAAAATTCATAAGAATTATGATTTGGAACGAAATAAATCGCACATGTCTAGACGACGATACACAACTGCATAACTACTGAACTGAGCAAAGAAACAACATAAGTATGAATGTACTGATTAGCCGGCAATGTCTGGAAACAATGTCTATAGCCTTGGTATACATAATAAAGGCACCACTACTTTTTACCTTTTGTTCTATAGAAGTCAGTTTTATTCAGTACATTTCTTTTTTCTATTTAGTAAACATTTGTTATTCCTAAATGTTACTTTATAAGAGTAATAACCTCTTATTGGCCAATCAGAACCCATCTTGTAGTGATCTGACTACAGCAGAGTGAATAATGTTGGCTGCTATGGGTTCCTGCACTTATAAAACAGCACTTAAGAATAAGAATTATTTACTGACACTTATCAGGGTCATTAAAACTCAGAACCCTGGGAATTATTTTTTATGGAAACCTACATTGGTCCAGCTTGGCTGAATGTAAATATCCGTATCTGCATATAACTAGGATTTCACACCTGTGTGTGTTCCTAGTTCTCAGACTCCACTGTCAAAATGACCAATCAGTTATAGTCAAATTAACTGGCACACACTAATGCTGCTAAATGTGGTTTGAGCATCTAAACTTTAATTGCCTGTGGTCACTGAGGAACTCCTGAGTGTAAGGTCACAGCCAGTGGCATAACAATCACGACCGCTATGGGGCCCAGGCACAGGGGGGCCCGGCCAGGGCATCCCTCTGATGCCGTGTGGGCCGCCTTGGTCGCTATGGCATATCAGGGTGCTGACCCTCACTGGGGGCTGTGAAGAGGAATGTGCCGCTGTTAGATCACTGACAACTTGTCAGTGATGTGTGCAGCGGCACGTTCCTCCTCACAGCTGCTGCTTAGCTGTGTCAGTGACAGCCAACAGCTGTTGCAGAAGAGGCTGGACCCGGCGTTCGCAGTGAAGGAGGAGGCGGGGCCCAGCGACCTAAGAGCAGGAGGGGCCAGTGATGTAAGAGGAGGTCGGGGCCCGTCGATAGAAGAGGACACAGGGCCCGACGATGGAAGAGGAGGCGCGGCCCAGGGACGGAAGAGGAGATGGGGCCCGGTGACCACGGAGGTGGACAGCGGATCGGGGCTGACAGGTAAGAGGTGTGCAGCCCACCTGAGACCCAGCAGAGCCCACCATAGAGAGTATATGGCGGGCTCTGCAGGGTCACTCTCAGGTGGGCTGTTTGGTATATCAGGTGGGCTCTGCAAGGGGCATAACTAGAAATCACAGGGCCAAATACAAAATTTTGGTATGGGGCCCTGTGATTTCTAGTTACGCCCTGGTTACAGCATAGGGATTTAAGTTAAAGTTAAAAGCAGGCTGCAGCTGCTGATCTGCTTCAGAAAATGGCTGTGTCTGGAACAAGCATGCAACAAAAGAATATTAGAGAAAAGTATGAATATAAACCTATTTCTGTTTATTAACTCGGAAAGTGCTGTAGCCAAAGCATTAACATGACAGCCAGGCAACCAACATTTTAAGAGTAAGACTTACATATGACAAGGTTAAATTGAAGGGCTTGTTTATATGATAGGGTTAAGATGACAGGTTTAGGTTAAATATTAGAGTGCAGGTTAAGAGATAAAGCATATTTTCACCTTTACAGAGGTTTTTTTTTTTTTTAAACATATGCCAGCAATGTACACCGAGTGAACATGAAGCAGGTATATGCAGTTACTGTATAATAACGCAGAAACTTACCTTATTTGTTAGCTGTCCTCTTCATGGCTCCTTTTGAAATGGATGTCTCTGTGCTCTGCAAGTAGTCTGCGTAAATTAACACTCTCTCTGAGCTCTCTCCCCCATTCATTAGTATTCATAGTGGCAACCCCCTGGACAGGTTAGTGTGACCTGGAAAGGCAGAGCTGATGTGCAGTGATCTTGTTACAATGACTAACAAGGAGGGGGTCAGCTGCTTTACAATCTGATCTCAGTGTCAGACTGAGTTTCCAGTGGAGAACATTTTCCATTTGTAGGACCCAGGCCTACTAAAAAGTCCATAAAAAATGAAGAAAGCCAGCAATGAGAGTCATGAACATGTGCACACATACATCATCACTGCACTTCTACATTACCACAATCAATGATAATCACTTACAAAGGTGAAATGGGCTTTAGGTGTTCATGTTTGGAGTTAGATTGTTTAATGACTCAAGTAGGAGAGTTAAGGTTCATACTAGACTTTGATTACCAGTAAGGGGGCTAATTATAACCAAATCCCAGAGCCATTCACCCTGCGAATCTCTGTAAGTGTTCATTATTTTCCAATCAAATGTAATATAATAGAGATGTACATTTCCTTTCGTTCCTAATGGATATTCATACAAATTTTGTTAAATTCGGATAAATCCAAATTTCCAAATTTGAACGAGTCCAAATGTGAACAAATCCAAATGTTCCTTTAGCGAAAATGCTAATCTATCAGAATTTAATTCAAAACTAAACTAAATCCGTCATGTGACTAACTCTGGCCAATCATTTGGGTTTTTTGGGGGGGCTGTTGGGCATTGCATTTCAGACACGTTCTTGTGACTTCATTCTGAAATGAAAATTCGGACTGATCCAAAATCCAAAAAACTAAAGAAACAAAAATTTGCATTGATCCAAAACAAAGCAAATTTTTTTGCAGGGTTACATCTCTATTATATAATACTGCATTATGGCTCCTCGATTTAGTTGAGGAGCACAGGAAAAAATTAGTTTTCCTATGCTCTTCAATTCCATCTAGTGGATTTAGAGAGGTATTACATTACATTTGACCTGAAACGAAAATAAACTGAGAACATCATTTTTTTTGCCTCGATTCACACAGAATGAACAATCACATAGATTTGCAGGGCGAATGGCTCTGCAAGTTGTTTATAAATAGACCCCTAAGTGATACTAAGGGAAACTGTTTATTTTGACTTCTAGCAAAAAGAGTCCCATACTGAGATCTACTTAACTGAGCACCTAGTGCTGTAAATCAATATGACGTTTTTTACTCAAATCCTTGAGAGATAAAATAAATTATGGGCTATTCAATTTACTAGTAACAACCCTGTACAAAAATATATACAATTTGGGTTGAAAGACATTGATATTTTTTCACTGTGTTATTGGAAACACTGTTTTAAAATATTACCATAACTGTATGTAATTATCATAACAAGTGAAATAATCCTTCAATGTTACAGATTTGGTTATTGCAAAAGTATGGACCAAAAAATAACAGCAGCTGTTTTAGTAGATACATCTTTGTTACTCCAAATGCTGTCACTCTCTGCAGACACGAATGCAGACTTATGAATAATAGAGCTTGCCAACTATTTCTATCTGCTAGGGGGGAGCCTGCAATGCTAGTGCTGAAACTCTCTCCTCTGCACCTGTCCCTAGGCTCTTATTAAACTGAGTAATGGCATTACGACTCCATGATTTTACCGTGTCTTCTGGGAAGGTGACTGTGAACACCTGTTACTTGTTGGAAATGTATGGACTACATGCAAAAAATTCTACTCACCAGATATTTACCATTTTACAATGCTGATAGCATGCTAACAGTAAAAGCTGAACTCCAGGCAAACAGCTAAATACATTAATGAAATGCGTATAAGGAGCTGTTTTACCTGCCAAAGGATTTGTACTTCTGCCCATCCAGTTTTCCATTCAGCCTTCAAATCTCCAGCTAAGGTTAATGATTTGAGAGTCCTTTGATTATTGGACAACACTTTTCACTAAGTAATAAGAATTTAGCTGTTTCCTGAAGGAATCTTTTGACTCCAAAATGGTGGTTACTGATCTTTCCATAATTAGCATTGAAATGCTTAACATATATGGTCATAGCCATACACATGAATGACAGAGAGGGGAGAAATGTGCCCTATAATGGATTTGTAATTTTACAAAACTAAAGGGGGTATTCACTTAGGTGCCGAAGGATTAAGCCAAACCTTCGGCTGCAGGAACCCTTCGGTTCCACATGCCTTCGGCATTGGAAGGGTGCTTTTCAAGGGACCCCTCCTGCAAAAGTGCCTTGTCCCCATGCCTATGAGGACAAGGGCCTCTTCCCCATGACCCTGGCCTGGTGGTTGTGGGGGTCTGCGAGCAGGGGGGCTTATTCACATTGGGGTACTCCTTTTGATATAGGGGCACCCAGATGCTGTCCCCCTTGCGAATGAGTAAGGGGTACTTGCACCCCTACTCATTCACTAAAGGGTTAAAGAAAAATGTAAATAAAAAGACCAGACATTTAGAAAAAATCCTTTAACTAAAAAAAAAAAAAGTTTTTGACAAGTTCTTTAAAAAAAAAAATTCCCCAAATTTTAAAAATGAATCCACGACAAAAGATCAATCACATCGTCCAGCGATGTCCATGACACCGCCGACTCGTCGAAATACAAAAAAACCCTGGCGACTTGTCCGCACCTGACGAACTTCCGTCGCAAACTGACCGGTTTGACAGGTGACATCTCTGCTGGCTCCACCTATTTGTTAACATTGTGTCAGCAGCTTAGTAGGGGGATGTACAGGAGTTAAGACAGTGTCACATCCTAATATACATAGATAAAGGAAAGCAACAAACAACTGACTTTTTAGGCACCACCATAATTGAGCAACAGATATGCACCCTCCCATGGAAACCTATATATATATATCATTGATATATGATAATGGTATCTGCATAAGATTTATATATGGGTTATCAAGTGTAACCATATGTTATCGAGAGAAGGTGCAGGTCTATGTGAGACATACAGTTCAAAGATTTATGAGTAAGATTATACATGTTGATGCTTTTATATCTGATTTTAACAAAGAGATACAGAATAAAATATTATTTTTAATAGAAATCTAAGTGGTCATGGTGGTGCCTAAAAAGTTAATTGTTTGCTGCTTTCCTTTACCTATTGTGCCGGCAGCTGTCAAATGGGCCTTTTCAGGTCCCGGTCAAATTAAAACAAATGGGCGGAGCTGGCCATGACGTCACGGCTGGCTCAGCCTATATGTTGTCATGCAACAACAGGCCACTGTCCTCAAATGACCGGCTGGGGCCTGCAAGAAGCGGTTTGACAGGTGCAGAATGTAAACAGTTAGAAAGAGCTAGCGGTGATGTCACCGCTAGCTGCGCCCATGTGTTTACATTTGTCTGGCATCTGTCAAACCGGTCATTTTGCGGCGGGAGCTCGACGGCTGCAATCAGGGCATCTGTTTTTTTCATTTCGATGAGTCGGCGTCATCGTGGATATTGCTGGACATCATGATTGGCCTTTGGATTATGTCAGTGGATAGATTTTTCGGATTTTAATTTTTTATTGAAGGACTTGTCAAAAACTTTAGTTGTGTTTTTTTTCAATTAAAGGATTGTTTCTAAAAGTGTGGTGTGTTTAATTACATTTTACTTTAATCCTTTAGTGAATGAGTAGGGGTACAAGTACCCCTACTCATTCACAAGGGGGGCAGCATCTGGGTGCCCCTTTTATTACAGGGGGTATCCCGATGCAAATAAGCTCTCTGCCTGCAGATACACACAGCCACTGGGCCGGGGTTGTGGTGGAAGAGGCCCATACCGATGGGGACAAGGTGCTTTTCCAGGGTGGTCCCCTGCAAAAGCACCCTTCCAATGCTGAGGGCATGTTGTCTGGTATGGCGCATCGAGGGGGTCCAATCTGTGTGCTGGGGGGATGGGATCTCACTGAGGAAAAGCCAATCTGTGTGTCTGGGGTGGATCTTACTATGGAAAAGCCAATTGTCTGCTGGTGGTGGATCTCACTAGGGATAAAAAAATCTGTGTGCTGACAGTGGGATATCACTGCGGAGAATTCATTTTGTGTGCTGGGGGAGGAATCTCACTGGGGAAGGACCAGGAAGAGGCAGATTTGCACATTGGCAAAGTGAAAGTAGGATATACGTGTTATATAATATATAGGATATGCTTAGAAAGAATATATTTTAGGAAATGTATATATCTGAGTGTGCTCCCTGATGTACACAGTACTCTCAGCATATTACATTATTTATTCATGTGGTTCTTACAATATTCAGAGTCCAGTTTAAGTCCATGGAGAGCTTGGATCCATAGTGATTCACTAAAAGTGGTTGTTTCACTGGGTGCAGGTACAGATCATGTTCAACGCAATCTAGAGGACAACACAATCTCTGGATAATTGAAAGTGCATTTGTACCCAATTATTGCTTGGATAGAACGTGAAATGGTTAGAACTAAGGATGAACCGATGCCAATACTGGTATCAGTATCAGTGCCGATACCAAGTATTTGGGAAAGTACTCGTAGTCGCCCAAATGCTCCAATAACTTCCCTGATATCAGGACTTCCGGTCGATGTCATAGGGGAACATGAAGCCAGCTTCCCAGGCAATCAGGAAGACAGGCGGTGAGTAATGATCCGCCTCTCGTCTTCCTGTTTGGCCGGGAAGCCGGCTTCATGCTGATTGGCTGGGAAGCTGGCTTTCCAGCCAATCAGCAGCGAGCGGGCTGAACAGCTGGCTCCATGATGATTGACTGGGAAGTCTGCTTCCTGGCCAATCAACATCGAGCTGGACGTACAGCCGGCTGATTGACTGGGAAAAAGGATTTCCAGCCAATTAGCATGGAGCCGGCTTCCCTGCCAATCAGGAAGCTGGGAGGCGGGTCATTACTCACCGCTCAGATTCCTGATTGCCTAGGAAGCTGTAACCATGCTGATTGGCCGGGAAGCCAGTTTCCCAGCCAATCCCCATCGAGCCGGCCAAAAATTGAACCGGCTTCCCAGGACATCAGGAAGCCGAGCGGCGTGTCATTACCCACTGCCCAGCTTCCTGATTGCCCCGGAAGCTAGCTCCATGTCAGAGGGAGCACTGGTATTGTTACTCGGTATCGGCGAGTACCGACAGCAAAATATCGGTACTCATGCTCAAAACCGAAAAACCGGTATTGGTGCATCCCTAGTTCGAACCCTTGTCAGGTTTTACTTCTGTCCGGAGCTCCATTGGGGAGATAAATAGAGTTGTTTGCATATTTAATTGGTGTCTAATACAATGATAGCCACTAGATGGCACAACTAGCAGTGTGTATATAAAATATGACACAGCAAGCATGTAACATATAAAAGTCACATCAAAATGATTTAATGTAAATATTACAATAGCAATGCTAAATGAAAGCATGTAGAGAATAGACAAAAGTTACCTTGTAATAATGTGTTCTATATAACTCTGTAGGGATAACATGGTGTTTTCTAAATAAAGTATGAAGAGCACTAAGTTCATTGAATGATTTCTACACAGTCATTGTGGACAGTGCACTGTCTGCAGTTCTGCTGAAGGAAAGACCATAGAGAATTGCACTGGCCCAAAGCAATTTAAGGTTTCTAAACTCTTGAACATGTACGAAGGTTGTTTATCAGCTCACTTGCCCTAGTATAAAGATTATACCAGATATATAGAATGCCAAGTAGTACTTAGGGAATGTAAAGGTTAATGTTCAATAAAACTATGCAGTTATAACTGCACAAAAACAGAGGGGGGGGGGATACAACTCCAAAGTAGAACTCCAGCCCAATCTTTGTTTGTTTTGGATAGGGTAAAATTAGAAACTCTTTGGGTTTTTACAGTTGTATGTGTCACCTTTGAGAACTCCTTATTTCTTGTTGATGTGCTAGCAGCGCTCTATGAGATGGGAAATCTCCTCAGAGGAATCACATATTGCTTTGCAATACAAAAAACTGAGGTTCTAAACTTTCCCACTCTATCCATTTTTTTAAATGTTTAACTTTCATTTGCATAATATATGTGTATATATATATATATCTATCCACAGTACATTACAGTTACATAAGATTAAAAAAATGATATCTTGACAATTAAAGGAGCACCCTTTTAACCCATAATCAATGGTATGCTTCTAGTTTTCGTACAACACTATATCTGCACAAGGTCACCTTATTCACTGAGCTTAAAATGAACCAATCAGCAATGGGCATTTTTAATCATCTGGACCTCCATTCTTTAATTGGTATAATATTTTCTAGCCTTATCTCTCAGGGATAGTTGTGTTTCCTGTTATTTACTTCTATTCTCTTCCTACCTCCCTTTATTTTTCTTCCATGTAATTCTGGCAACACTTTTATTACCTGACAGTTTTAGTGGTACTGAGCTGAGGCAGGTGAAAAAACAGCATCTGTGGGGGATTTCTGCTTGAGAGGGAAAACACAACTAAATAACAGAACAAATATCTATACTTGAGAGGTAAGGCTGCACTTGTATTACAATTTCTGAGTAGGGGTTATATTTATTTGATAGGAATATATACTGTATATATACTAATGTGTTATATTTAAATTGCTCATAGGTATTCCTATTTCTTCAGCTTTGTGTGACACAAGGAGAGAAGGCTTAGTTTAGACCAGGAAGGACTGGGCTAGGGGGCCTGGCTCCATACTAATACGATATGTTGGGTTGGTGGCCCTAAGTGGAGATGCCCCACCATTCAGACATTGATGAGTGTGAGACCTGCAGTTAGTGGTATGTACTTGCCATTATACTGTATAACTGTCTGCAATCACACATTCTGGAAGAGGGAAATCTTTCAGCACTAGTTTCCTAAGAACTCTAAGATGTCATGTAAAAGAATGTGGAGAGCTGCAAAGAAAGCTAATGCTGGAAGATGAAAATGTCGGTGTCAGATAAACCATGTCCTTTGCGAACAATAACTTTTTACCATACCCACCAGTCAATGTGGCACCATGGCATACTATGCATGGTCCACTTTGTTAAGCCCACAGAAATCTTCTCCTGCCATGAACAGCCATGTGTGCCCCACCCCTCCCCCCGGCCAAAGGTCCAATCCTCCTCTCGTTTTGGTTCAATTATCAAAACAGGATAATCAGCTAGTCAGCAACATTAAACTGAAAGCTGGTTTATGGGACATTTCTCTGTAAAAATCCAAATGGCAGTGAAAAATTGAACAAAAAAAGGGAAATCATATTTTAAGGTACTTTACGTGCATAGCATGTAGCAAGCGAAAGGGTTATAATATATCTAATTACAAGTTGCTAGTGCGCTAATGCAGATGCTTTGTAACAATTTCTACATGTGATTACAAAAACAGATTAGCATTTCTCAACACATTTAAGGAGCAATTTGTTAAAATGTTACAGCGCTGACCAGACAGTACCTAACAATTAATCCCTGATAATTATAAGGGGAATTTCCATGCACCCAATTAGCGGAACTGCACAATAATGAATTTGCCTTATTAAAAGGAAAGTATACCCATGAAAATAAGGTAGACATAATTATCTTCACAGGAAAAGAGTTCCAGTTGGTGCTACCATCCTCTTTGATGTGTGTGTAATATTATTTTATTTATTAGCAAAATAACCAAAATGATGCTGCAGGGAGCTACCATTTTACCTGATCTGAGTCATGATCATTTATTTAAAAGACAATTAAAAAGAATCACTCTTGTGATAACATTTCCTGATATTAAAATTTCTTGTAAGGCAACATGTCTTAAACATAAAGGGGACTTCCAATTAATGCAGAAATCTGACCTCCCTAGAAACTAACATGTAAGCTTCCGCTGCTCACGTAAGTCCCTAGTCTTAAGGCCTTTTATTAGTGTCCAAAATGCTTTTCTCTTTATGCAAGTTGATGTGAATGAAAAAATATATTAATGCAGGTTGAGGCAGCTTAGATGGAGGTAAACTAGTGGTCTAAAGGAGGTCAACTGCAGGTCAGAAGGAGGTCAACTGCAGGCCAAATCAATGAACTGCAAATGATCTTAGAATTGTCTTAAACTGATCGCAAATGCAAACTGAATGTAACTAAATGTAAGGTGTATTTGACCTTTGACCTTTTACTGAGAATTGAATCTAGTGGCACTGCAAGATTTTTCTTGCAGTGCCATTTGCAGGTTCAGTATGGTACTAGAATATTATAATTTATATACAGCAATTTTCCATGAGAATAAATACAGTATTTCAATTAAACACTTAGTTTCTAGCCTACTGCACCATTTAAACAACAGTTGGGCAAAGAGAACCAAAACTTGGCTGAAGTGAAGGCACCATGGAAGTACTTATGGTAGAGATAAGAAATCAGTCCTTGGATGTTACATCCAGACTGTGCCCAGCCCCATAACTTCACTTCAAGTCTGGATTATGCCCCCTGTTATTCGACTGTCAAATGCCACAACCTCTACTTCCTGCTGAAGTTCTGCCGTTTGAATAAGGGTGTGAAGCTTAGCACCAGCAGGACACAGGGCTTTACTCAATGCCCTTTATGCCAGAAAAACCAGTGGGGAAATATCTGTCTTGGGGGTTTATTTACTAAAAACAAATAGACTGTTTACTTTGTTAGAGAATTTTCCCTTAGCTTAGTGAATGAGAAGCTTTGCTGACTTCCATCACCCAATTGTGTGAAAGAAAAATTTCACTTAATTCACTAAGCTAAGGGTTACACCAAAGTGCACATTTCCTTGCACAGTGAACAGCCTATTTGCCCTTAGATATTCAAAGTCCCCACCTGCAACAGAAAATATATGGATTCCTCTCATTCTGTTTTTTTAAAAATTATTTACATGTAATGAGTGCAACAGGAGAAGTGTGAGCAGGTAGGAACAACACTGTTGTAAAGGAAGAGGCTCCAAGGTAGGCAAGGGTAGAAGTTGGAAGTGTAGTCCCAAAGAGATTAAAAAAGCCATCAAGTGATTGAGGCTACCAATTACCACCTTTTGCAGAAATATGACTTTGCCATGAACTGACAATCATTAAAGTCAAAACACCTTTAATGATCTGACTTTTTGTAGTTCCTGGCTCATTATCCATGTCAGCAGCCTTTGTTACCCTTGGTGTAAATGTTATATGCACTTTTAATGCACTTACCTTAGTGGGTCCCAATGTCCTCACCCAATCTCCATTGCAAGCCCCATACATACTTTTCCCTATTCTGCCAAGATCTTCATTGTGTGACTTACCCTTTAAGACTAAGCACTAGTACTAGGCTTTCTTGTGAGATTCTCTATAGAGGTGAGATGAGAATTCAGCAGACATGTTTAATTGTATCTCTCAGTCTGAAGCCCAACAAAGATTTAAGATACTGTTGGGTGCTTCAGCTTACTGGAATACACACTAAACATTAATATATTATTTGATCTATTTTCCACGTCTGCATTTTTATATGGTTCTAATTATATCTGATTCAATGAAGCAATCAATGACGCAAGTAATTTTCTAACATCTACACATGGCTCTTCAAGATAAGCCAAGGTCAAATAGGATACGTTGGGGGAAAGCCACACTATATAAAAATAATAAAGGAATACATACTTTGATTAATAACAATAAACATATTATGAAAATATTATGCCTTAAGTGGCCCTTGTTTAGCTTAATGACTATGGGAAGTATGTACGGTAGTTAAACATAGTTTTAGTTATCTAGTTACAAAGCACCTGAAAACTGTTTCCTGAGTACCAAATCAAAACTAACTGAGAGTCACTCATTTGGAAATGCTAAGTTTGAGCTACTCTGTTACTCTGATAGGCCTAGGGCTACCTTATTGATGCCAGCCTTCATGTAGCGCATCTAGTTTACATCTTTCTACATCATTCTTCTCACCTAGAGCTGTGAGCTGCAGTATATGATGAAAGTGGACTAGACTGCAAGCATCAGAAATAGTGTTTAGAGGTTACCAGTAAAGATAAAGGAATAATGGAATATTGTCATTGATGTGAAGCAATAAAGAAATAGACTCTTCATTTTGCTTCACTGGATTAATAATTGTGATAGTGATCTGATAAAAAGTGGCCCAAGCTTGCTATTAAGACTACATAGTGCATCATCCCCTCCCCATTCCCTAACTGAGATCTCACACACTTAGTTTAGCACACAAACATTTCTAAGTGCCAAAGCCATGACAGACATAGGGCAAGATCCTCCTGGCAGGATATAGTACCAGGATGAAGACCAGGCCAGGCAAGTCCCTAAGGCATGGTTAGGGGTGGCTATAGTTTACAGATATCTGTTCTCTGTAGCAGTGCTTCTTAGATATGGTTACAGGATGTCTGAAGAACATTATGCATGCAAGCAATCCCAACTGTAAAAGACTATGAAGCAGGCAGAAAAAATGCTGCTTCCTTATCACTGCAGCCTGTTAAGTTTTTCTTTAAGTGCCACTAAATTTAGGAGTTAAATCTTAAAAATGTATTCAAGTACCTTAACCTAAATGTTGCTTATTTTTGCATCACTCTCAAATCTCTGAATTCGTCCTTACACTGTCCTTCCTTCTGCAGGGTGGCTATTTATGTTCCCCATGGCCCCTGTGTGTGACGTAAAGTAGCCACCACTCCAAGCTCACTCCTGTGATGGACTATAATCTTATATTTAGTTTACTCATTTGTATTGAAATTGTAGTCCATCACGGGAGTGAGCTTGGAGTGGTGGCTACTTTACGACACACACAGGGACCATGGGGAACAATAGTAGCCACCCTAATAGAAGGGCAGTGTCAGCACCAATTCAGAGATGATTTGAGGATCTACAACTGAGTGATACACAGATAAGCTACATTGTTTTTACTAGTTAAGGTACCTGAATGCATTTTTAAGATTTAACTCCTGAGTTTAGTGTCATTGCTGGAGAGTTTACACCCAAGCCCATTTCTCAACCTCTACTCTCCTTTGCATTTTCCTCCCTCGGGCAGAGATGTAAGCTGCAGGAAAGAAGATAAGAGAAGCAGTGTGGTCACTGTCTCTAGACTGTGGTTTTAGTTTGTTTTGTTAATTCAGTCAGGACCAATTATTTACAATGTTATTTTAGATTGTATGAATGACATAGCTATTGTCCAGTATTTTAATATTAAAGTAGTGTTCTACAATACAGTACAAGTGCTTCTTACAATAAAATAAACACAAAGCCTTGATGGTGTTTATTATTTCATCATGTAAACAAATCTAAATATTCTGCCTGCCCAAAATCTTGTTTAATGTTAGTCTGAAAAGAAGCATATTTTTACAGAAACGTATCTGACATTCACCAAACATTCACAGTATGTGGATCTTTTTGGTGCATGTGTTTTAAAAAAAAAAAATGATATTAATCAATTCACAACCAGTAAAAGATTGGGGAAAGTCACATTCGCTTCTTTATAAAGATGCCCCATTATGTGTGTATCTGACTTAGACACAATTTCACTTTTTGATCTAAACAAAATTACTAAAGTTCCAAGCTTTATTCTTAATGTGTTAATGTAAATTCATTTCAGAAGTGCACTCAATCTTGAGGGATTTTACGAGCCCAACACTCACAGGAGGCATAAGGATGTTATCTGCGCCTCCTGAAAGTGTAGAAAACTGAGCTAAGGTAAGTATTTTATTTTTTTAGTAAGCTTAATTTTTCAATGGCTTATTAAAGCAATTTGTATGATGGAGGTCAACACGGACCAACTGTGCCAACATGGAATGGCCTGTATTTGTGCAAACTAAATGCCATTAATTTAGGGTTTAGATCTTATAATTATGGGGATCAGCCTAATCACATGAAATGGATATTTTATCTAAAAATCCAACGATAAAGTTTGCCCCAGTCCTTATCCTGAGACTGGCTTTTCAGCCTGGTAGCAAGGTAACCTGGCACAGACACCAGGATCTGGATCTTTTTAGAGCACAGGCCTCTTTTTCTATATATAAAAATGATTTTTTTTCAACCAACTTATAAATCTAGCATCATAAGACTGCAGTGAATCACAGATCTAAATGGCAATAGTGTGACTAAAATAAAATAAAAAATGTATTTGTGTCAGCAGCTATGCTCTTCTATCACTGTGGCCTGTTAACACACTGATAGCATGGCACTGCCATGGTCATATGGCACGATATTGCCTTTTGTAGCAGGGCATAGAACTTACTGATGAAATAAAACTATGTTGCCAGTACAATGTTTAGCCATAGGGATGAGCCCACGTTGATTTCTGCCTTAATTTGTCTTTGCCAGAGTAAAAATGTTCCTTAGTTCTCTCATAACTAAAACTGAAAAGGTTTAGTTACATACAAAAGATAAGCTGATATAGAAGTATTTATCACAGGCAAAGATTTAACCATTTCAGTAACAGATCAGAACAAATCCAGGTCTATCACCCATGAAGATTTGTGGATCTTCATTATGTTTCTGAGCAATTAAAATGTAGGCTTGAATATTGTCTTTGTTGCATGTAAAGGATGAAATATCTAAGAATTCTCATTTTCAAAAGGCCTGATCATTTATAAATATGCCTTTCTTGATAATGAAGTCCTGGCCATAGACACAAATGAAGCAACTTTGTAGTGTACTCAATAGTAGAGGAAATATTAATGCAAAAATACTATTCTCCTGAGAAACGTTGACATGCTTTTCATTCACATCATGATTGCCCCTTAAATAGGGTGATATGCCGGTCTTCCAGTGAAGTGAGTTTATCGCGCTGCATAATCTCAGAAAGCCTGAAACTTTAACAAGATACATTACATTGGAGAGTTTAACATCATCATAGAGAAAATTGATTCAGACAGATGATCAAGTTACAGGATTATGTAACTTGTACCTGGTATTGTTCAGACAGCCTATTTCTATTTCATATCAATTACTGTTTATGAGTCAGCCTTAAAACACATTTTCACAGGTCCCTTGGCATGAATCAGAATATTACAGATGTTCATTGGGGAACATTTAGACAACTAGCGCAGGGTGAAAATGGGCAATTTCTGTGCTTTGCGTGTGTTTAATATATTTTTAGAGTCATTCTTCCAGTGCTTATTGTATATAGTAAATGTCCCTCTATTGTCCCTAGGGAAACAAACACAGGGACAAAAAAATGCATGCCTTTTTAAAATTCAAAGATGTATATCTACCTCCAAAGAGTCCTTATTTTGGTTGAATGAACGCCATTACAGATGTGATAGATTTATTTTCTTTAGCATGTGGACTAAATAAAACAAGGATAACATATTCCTATTATTACATATTGTATCTTGACAGCCTGCGCCTGCTGAAATACCCAAACAGTGACTGTTTAGGGACCACTTGGGCGACAATTTTTGGCCCAACTCCTTCAACAGAAGCCGATTGAGAAATCACATTTTGTCAAGCCTACAGGGCCACCTACTGTAATAATGTTGACTGATTCCTGTAAATCAGTCGAAACAGTGCATAGCCAGCTTCAGTCCAATTGGTATAGTTTTGGCCAGATTTTGGGTATGATCTGTGCTGAGGTAAATTTCTTACCATACCCCTCTGTTTAGGGATGGCCAGCTTATTTTGAGGTGTCATTCAACTGATAAAGTCTATTATGCTAGACAAGTGAAATGTAAATAATCATGGAGGGTCAGCAGTTTTATGGTTTCTTCTTTAACTATAATGAAATGCCATAAATAACTACTCACAATGTACAACAGCATATTAAGTCAAGGTACCTACCTACCTACCATACAAATATACCCTACACATGACCTTCGTATATGAACCAAGAGTATAGATAGTAATTAGACATGTGCGATTCGTTTCGTTACGAATCGAAATTCGTACGAATTTTCCTGAAATCCATAAATTCGGAAGCATCCAAAATCCGAATTGCAGTTTCCGAATTATATCTGAAATACGAAATTCCGTTAACGAATTTCGGATCCGAATTTCTTTGAAACGGGAACTAATATTACCCCTGTAAATGAGGTTGAACAACATGATAAGATTTTTTTTTAAATCCGAAATATGGATCCGCTGCTGCTGAGGGTTGCATTACAATACACAGGCAGGAAATACGAAGTTCCGTTACGAACATTCGTTATATTGAATTTAAAAAAGCAAAATACCTTTGTTAATATTGGAGTTGATGAGTTTTTTTTTTTAATACGAAATGCGAAATTCGGATCTGGAATCTGTTAACGGAATTCGTATTTCGTTTGGTTGACCAATCAGAGGTTTTCTCTTCTGCTGCTGAGAGTTGCATTACAATACAGGCAGTTAACGGAATTTCGTTCCGTTACGAACATTCGTTATATTGAAGTTAAAAAGCAAAATACCTTTGTTAATATATTGGAGTTGATGGTAGTTTTTTTTTAAAATCTGAAATACGGAATTCGGATCCGGAATCCGTTAACGGAAATTCGTATTTCAGATAAAAAAAAACAACTACCACATCGACTCCAATATTAACAAAGGTATTTTTGCTTTTTAACTTTATCATAACGAATGTTCGTAAAGTTACAAAAATGTGCTGAAACTAACGAAAATTCGTATTTCGTATGTATCCGAATTGAGTTTTGGACACGAATTACTAAATACGAAATAACGGATATTCCGAAGCGAAACAGATTTTTTGACGGCGCACAAGTCTAATAATAATCCAGTTGTGTGCTATCACTAAAAAAGTCACCCAACAATTCACACTATTTAGAAAGTGCACAAAAATTGGAAGTACCAAAAGTCTAGGTTAATTCATTGGAGAGTACTTCCAATCATATTGCTTTGGGTCCATCAGACCTGAAGAGAGTGGTTAGCATGCTAATTTGTGCACTTTTATTCTCTAACACAAGCAAAAATAGCACAGGTTGTATTTTAAATTACAATAATTAGCTGTGTTAAATAACTCTGAATATGGAAACTGTTACTTAGACCAGAATTTTCCACTTGAGGATAGTAAATCGAGATCTTAGGAAAATGGTGGGGAATGGGACTCAATTTGATGAATTTTCAGGCACAGCAAATGTTTATCATTACAATAATATAAGGTCTGACCAATGTTAAATTAAAAGCTATTTAAATATGCCCCCGGCTGTTTTAACCACTTAATTATAGCTTTTAGTGTTATTTAGTGTTATGAACATGAGCTAAACTATTTAGACACAAACTGCACCTATTGATGGCCTACATATAGGTGGCTGCAGTCAGTACTGTGTGAGGAGTAGTGTGGGCATGAATAGAAGACCTTTAAAGGAGAAGGCCACAGTGAGCAAGGATCCTGAGAGACCAGTAAACTGAGGGGAATTCATTTAGTTAGATACACTTATGAAGCAATCTTTCAGCATTAATTATTGTTAAATGTATCCCTAATATTAATGAGATGGTAAACGCGTAGGGAAAGGGCTGCACCTGCTGGGACAACATTGGTAGTTGGATATTTAACTACCCTGATATGGGGCAGTGTAAGGATTAAAAGGTTACCTTTCTTTATCAGTATTTAGCAATATCAGTGGGGGAGGGATTGAAGCTAGACTATTGAAGTAGAGCTACGGCATCCTATAAAAAAATATGTAGCTTTCCCTTAGTCCCCCTGCAAAGCCCCTCAACAAGTGAAGTCCACCTAATCCAGCTGTGATGGTGTGGCAACGATGCCGCAATGCTCCTGAATTCAGAGCAGAGTTGCACTCTCATGTAAAAATGTTTCTGGGGCTGTGGCTACCTGCATTGTCGCTGCTGATTTGCAGTACTAGTCACACTTAGTCCTGCCCACTGCTTTCTGGATTTGACAGCACTGCCTCTGTGGCTGAAACCCTCCCACTGTGCGCTGCAGTGTGTGGGAGGGGGAGCATGCAAGACACAAATGAAGGAGGATTAGGCTTAGTCAGGAGAGGTATAGGAAGTTTTTAGTTTACTTTACTCTTAGGCTTGTGCATCATATAGTAACTGTATTTGGTATATTGATTAGACTCACACAGGAGCCTTAAATTGTACTTTAAGTCTGATTTGTTTTTTTTACATTAGACTTTTGTATGTGAGAGGCAGCAAAGAGCACGTGGTCAGTGTTTCAGGATCATGAGAAGGGATTAGTGGTAGACATAATCACTGCTGGTCCCTGTGCATGACCAATTATGGTCCATAATTAATAGATAGATAGATAGATAGATAGATAGATAGATAGATAGATAGATAGATAGATAGATAGATAGATAGATGTGAAGATTAGCCTTTGCAAAACACTTTGAAAAATACCTCCAACTTCTCTCTTTCCTACATGTAGAAAGTTTACCTGACCGCAGAAGGGAGTCTAAGCATCTGCCCAACCCAAGTCTGGTACAAATGGGATCCCATGTCCAACAAAGCCTTTCTGGAGCTATGCAAATCATGTCTCACCCCCAGAAGGAATTGTCAGGTCATGTGACAAGTACTGCACTGTGGGTATGTTCCCTGTATGCAGCATAAGGCTTACATTTCAATATTTGTCTTAAATTATTATTATTATTATTGTTATTATTATTATTAGTGCCTGAACGCAATAAATATATATATTTTTCACCTTATCTGAGAGCATTCTTAAAAAGTGTTTAGTCATAGTTTGGATAAAGATGGACTGTTAGCTGGCCCGAGAGGATAACACTCCCACTGCTTAGCACTTGTTATAGTACTATACCTATAAAACAATAAACTTTGGTGGATTTATTCTTCTGGCCAACATGCTTATTCTTTAAAACATTTAAATTGTTTCTATGATTTGATAACTCTTATAGTGTTTCTAGCATGAATATGCATTGCTTTTCTTATTCAGGACAGTCACATAAATCAGTGAGAAGTTTATGTTGCAAAATATGTAAATAGCTCAATTTTTACATTTCTGCAGCCCTCAAGCTACTGATAAATGACTTGCTTTTGTCATTTTGCAGTATATGATAAATAATCATTTTAGCCCTACTCAGTATAGTGATAGTTTCAGTAATTCATTATCCAACGTCTAGAATCCCTGATATTCCTTCTCTAATGTACATCTGTGTGATTCAGGTCTAGGAATTTCTTTAGTACCAAGACAAATAAAAGTGAAAATTCACTTTGATGACAAATTTGCAAGGCAGGGCAATACATATTAAACTATGTACATAGAATTAACCTTTTTTTGTTTCATGATGGCCTTTAGAGGCTTTATAAGTATCCAGCAGGGGCGAATCTGTCTGCAGCTGAGAATGGAATGCTCCCATAAATAGTGATGAGTGAATCAGAATTGTATGCTTAAGTTTGATTGAATTTAATAAACATAAAATGTAATTTTGCACCAGTTACAATGGATGAAAATTGGTTTAAGAGTCTGCACAAGTGTAAGGAAGCAAAATGAGTTTTTATTGCTATTTAAAATGTTCTTTATAGTTCGGTGTTTATATTTTACTGGCTTATAAATAAAAATTTGTCATAATTGAATTAATAGGTGCTATACTTGAAAAGATTGCTGTAAAAGATTTAGCTTGTACCTCTGAGCTAAGAAGTCATGCATAAACTCCACTGTTTACAATAAATTATTTCTGCAGCACCACAAATGCACGGCCACAAATGGGTAGAGACGCTAACGCCATTCAATAGCCAGCTTTGCCATACAGCCAGACATGTACTGAGAACAAAGGAATAATAGGTTTGCACTGGCAAACTGGCAAAAAAGCTGTTTGCCAGGAGAGATGGCATGTGTTAGGATGTCTTTCTGTCAGTGTGAGCTCCTGTGAACTGCGTTTACCTAGTCAGTCCTCTTTTAAAAGTGTGAAATCCATGGCAGTCTATATCTTGCATTTAGACTCAAATACTGTAACAAATCAGCAGTTGTTTAAAGAACACATATTATTACTTTACTGGGATTAGACAAAACATGGTTATAAGCAGTTGAACCCAGGTGTGCTGGGCTGTAAGATTGAACATGTTCTAGCAGTTGGGAAGCTAGACATTCTGTCACCCGGGATAAAGAGTTGCTCCCCCCCAAGGGAGAAGTTATCCATCCACACACCCAGTGGGGCCCCTCCTAAAGAGGCGCCCGGGCACATGCCTGCCACAGCCCCCCCCCCCCCCCAACTTCGCCCTTCCCACACCCCCCCCCCCTAACTTCGGCCTTGCTAGGTTTCCTTTGGATTGCAGAATCTATATGCAGAGCCTGTATCAGGGTTTTTTGGCAGTGGCTCTTATAATCTTATGTGTTCATATAATGTTGTATCTGCAGCAGTCAATTGTTAATTGCTAATGCAAACACAGCCCCATTGCAGAATGACTAGCTTAGCTGCAGTTATTCACCACAAATGCAAAAGTTAATTACAGACAGTTAATTCATGAAAGACCCACACACTGCTCCAGACAGGAATCCTCCACTTGGCTGCAGGTACACAAGGTGCAGACCATAGGAGCACCTTCTCGCTCTCCGTTCCATCAATACTGAAAACAAATGACTGCACAACAAAAGGTCACTTCCTTTCACAAAGCTTTATTCAGCCAAACATTGCACTGCAGGTCTCCATCTGAGTACCACCTCTCTATGATGAATTTCACCCTTACGGGGTTATTTTTGAGTCTGACTGACTAAAGCTTTGCAAAAGGAAGTTAGGTAATTTGTGTGCAACCCTTTGCTTTCTGTGCGGATAATTAATTCTTATGAAAACTGTTGAGGGAGCCTTCTTTGCGATAGTGTCTCCAGATTGCTCTGTCTGAGTCTCTTATACTGACCAAGCCTTGGGATATTTCTTTGCCTTACTGGCCATGCTCTCAACAACACAATGAGCAGTTTCACCTAGGGTGAATCTCTGCTTTTTGTTTGGAACTGAGCAAAGTCGGCCAGGTTTTCCCTAAGTGAAACATGATTGTGGCTAGCTGCATTCTCGAATGAAAAGCTGAACTACTAGTTGACATCAGCCTTTCCATAATACCCCGGT
>NW_017306651.1:290684-328670 GCF_000935625.1 Nanorana parkeri | reverse complement strand
TTCCAAAAAACCCCGGGGGAGGGGGGGGGGGTGCGGGGTGCAAGTGCACAACAGGAAATACTCTTTTGGAGGAACCTATTCTTCAAGAGTATTATTCAGGATTTTTAAGCCTTGCCTGTTTAATATCAACCCACCACTCTGCCCTAAAACATATATCCCTGTTGATAAGTGACAGCCTATTTAAGAAAAGAGACCATGGCCATTGTGAGATATAAACAGATGAATTGAATGGAAAGACTCAAACGTGTAAGTTTATAACATACTGTAGCACTGTCAGAAGAGGGCACTGTAGCATTTCATTTAAACACCTTTCCTACTATTCTCTGTACCAAATTCTGTTATGACCTCTTATATGGATTTTTACACTTAAGACATTTACTGCTGAATGCTGATATGCAATATTCATCAATCCACATTATCAAGATTAATGCATAAATCAGTATCCACTGTCTCCCTCAATTTTAGAGGTGTCTGGATAGCAATAGAAAAGCTAGCAGAAAACTCTGTCTGATAATTGCCAAGCTATTTTTTTTACTACAAACATCCAGTATACAATGTATTATTCACATTTCACCTCAGCAGACACTTGATCTTCTGTTCATGTCACTGGCTCTATGATGCTCTGGCGTTGTCCAACCTTTCATGGAACAAGCCACCTGAATACCTCTCAGTCAGTCCTTGCCCCAAGCACAGACATGTCGACTTCTGTGCCTGTGGGAACTGATGCAGCTGATGTTGAAGCACTGATTTTAATCACTGAGCCTTGCAGAAAATCAGAGTGCATTCACAGGTCTGGTTATATAAAAGCTCTTCTCTGATCATGCTCCCACTGGTAAGGCTTACTGACATATACAGAACATCAACAAGCTCAGGGAAATTGGAACCGGGGACATGGGGGTTACAGTAATAATTATTTTCACTGCTTTTTAGGTTATTGGGGTTTTAACATCAGGAAAATGAGCAATCGTGGGCCTCATTTATGGAATTTAAAGATGTAGTAACACATACAAAACAATTAGAATCTATTTTTTTCTATGACCTGTTCCTGATTCAGAAACCTTGATGAATGAAATTCATTGTTTTTTTTTGACTCCTTAGTTATTTGTCTGAAAAAATATCCAAGAAGAATGCATAGAACAGCATTTTCTTGCAACTGTGCTTTCAAGTGATGCCATTTTTTAAGCTTCTTGCAGAAACTTCTAAAGCACATATATTTCCAAGGTACAAAAACTCCAGCTATTACTATAGTACCTGAATGATATGTGTCCCCAAACTCTCCATATCCTATATTTAGTTTACTCTGTCATCAGTCTGCACTAAGCATCTATGTCACGTTCAGATTTATTTATATGGGGGTGGACTTACATCGCTGATACCCAAGACAAAGACTATTTTATACTATTTTTTCTCCCCATCTACACAACATATTTTTCCCACACATACTATGGTTTTAACTTCACTAGTGGAGAAGCAGGTAGATTTTTGGATACCTTTCCAATTATCTTATGATAATTTAAGTTGACTTTTAATATTCCATGGGCGGTAGAAAAAAAACTATTGTATAGAGTGTTGTAAAGAACCCGTTAGCTAGCTTTCTTTGCAAATGCTCCAACTGCCCATTTGGAGGTGAGCTTCAACAGAACTAAACAGGAACTGAGCAGAAGACTAAACTGGAAGAATCATATATCCTACTTAACCTATAACTGTCTCTTGGATTATTGCAGTAAGAATCTGAGGGTAGGAAAATAAAAGGCTGAAGTGCATCCTCAGTCAAATGCCCCAGTTACTAACTCTACAACCAGCAGATGGAAGATTCTTAAAACATAAAGCATAACAGAGAGCAACAAGAAGGTTAATTTAAAAGGAAACAGTAGAAAGCAACATGTACATTTGTAAAAGCAGGAGCACTTAACACGCTCCATTCTACCAAAATCCTGATACTTTTCTACACAATGGTATGTCAATTTTTGGCAAACCTTGCCTCTAAAGAGGTCCGAAAATCCCTTCCTGTCCTACCAAGATCAGTAAAAATAGTGGTTTTAGCCTTTCAGCATTGTCTGGGAAAAAGTGGCAATATAAAATCTGATTTTGACCCGTCACACTGTCATTTAATTATTACGTGCCAGTAGCGAGCAAGAAGAATCAATACAAGAATATGTGACAACAAGATATTAAGACGAAACTTGTGCCAGCGCAGCACCTCAAATAAAGTGCATTATTAACTGTAGTCTTCTTGCCTCTCTTCCTTCCAAATGAACCTGCATGCTAGAGTACTGCGACATCTATTTCTATTCACCATGGTAAGAAGTCTAGAAACTGGGCAATTAGTTATCAGCTCTTTTGAAATTGTGGCATTACCCTGAGTGGAGAATTCTTGAACAGATCTAAAGATGAGTCTGTCAGCATCTTTCCTCTACAGTCTACTTTTGGAAATATCTGTGCTTTGCAGTGTTTTTAGGATTCATAACATTAAGGTAAAGATATTGGAATCATAATTTTTTGTGTCAAGCTCCTGTTTTTTTCAGCAAGACTCTGAAGTCAGAGGACAACCTAAAGTGCAGGTCCAGGCAAAAAGCATAATTGGGCACTGAGCAGCTAATAAAACCCGAACGTAATACCCTAACCATTCATATGAGATTTATATAATCTTATGCAGCCAAATTTACCAAGTGTTTCATCATTTTCTACAAATGTGTGTGGGTGAGGTTAGAGCAGTCTCACAGAGATGGAATTTTGTGAACCAGTGAGCACATGCTGTTAATTTTTTAGCAGACTCAGATTAAGGATTGCCAGGAGATAAAGATAATACAACTGTATGGATTTAGACAGCAGAGCAGCCAACAGAACTCATTCGGAAACTAGAAGTCTAGAGGAAAATATCAGCCATTCAGCAAGGAGGCTGTATGCTCTGAACCAGTTCATAAGGAAAATGTTGACTGAATTGTACCTTCAACAAAGGTAAGTATGCAAGGTACACTAACCCTTTTTATCCCCCTTCACTGACCTAAACTAGCACACCCTCCCCCTCTTCAGTTGCATACTTCTCTTGATCCGGAGGCTGTGGCCAAAGCTATTTGTTTACATTCTGCTAGCAAATCTTCACTGGCCGCTCCTGCTCTTTACAACCCCATATACTTTTATTGGGATGGGTCTCGAGACTGGAGATACTTGGGAGAGGGCCCATAGAGGTTTGTGGTAAGCTACTGCACAGCTGCTGCCAGCGCACTCAGACAACCCTGTCGGCATGGGTTGTAAACAAATAGCAGAGGCTGCAGATGCCAGATCAAGGTAAGTATGCATCTGGAAAGTGGGAGGGTGAGCTAGTATAAGCCAGGGAACGGGAGTAAAATGGTTAGGTGCCCCTTTTTTTTAAAGTGCTGTATCTCAATAGGTGTGGAGGATCTTAAATACCTAAAAAGATAGGCTGAGCTAAACATTCAGGGTGTATTTATTTTAGAATCTTAATTTTAAGGAATCCATATGTGATAACCCAGAGGATATTCTCTTCCCACACCTTTGATTTTTCACATGGTTTGTGAGCTACAATTTTAGACTTCATGTGTACTATTACCCTCTTGTTATTTATGTGAAATGGCTCTACGGATTTCTAAAAGTTATTGCAGTGTAAACGGAAAGTGCTAATGACTACATGAAGTATAGGAGAGGATTAAAAAAACACTGGGTTTCATTTAGGCCAAGGTGATCTGTGTGGCTTTATAGGTAAGGGTGTTAGTTGGTTTCAAGTCTCCTTCCTGAAATGAGATCGCTATCCTTTCAAACTCCATTGTATTTCCAGCTTGCCTAATGTTAAAGCTTAAGAGGATGACCCTTGTCTGCCCTGGCACTATGTACCTGTTATTTAAAGCTGAACCCTGGGCAAACAGAAAAATACACATATGCAATACATATAAGGGAGCTATTTTACCTACCAACATATTTGCTTTTCAGAATAGCTAGGTGTATGGTATCACATTCAGTTGAGGTATACATTAGTGTCCTATCCCCACCCTCTGCCTTCTGACTGGAAAGTAAAAAAGCAGAAGCAGACTGCTGAGGTCATACCCCTGCTCCATTCATTATCTCCTCCTAACAGCATGTTCTTTACCAACACATTTACATGCAGTACACCTGATTTTTTTTTCAGTACTGCTCAGTACTGCAGATGCTGTAAAGGGAGTGCAAGAGACTTCAAAATCAACTTCAGTTACTTACACTAGTTGCCTTTGAAAATGCCTTTAATGGTTTATCAATGAATATTTATTTGCAATAATGTGTGTATTTTATAGCTGTCTGGAGTTAAGCTTTAAATTGTCTGTAAGGGTATTAAAAGGTCAACTTTTGGCTAGCCCTCACACACAAAAGTAACGGATGTGTTGAAGTGTTTTCTTAGGTATGGTTTTTGGAGTTAGCTTAAGTGGTTATATCACTACCTACATAACAGTGTGGTGCAGATTTACATCAGCTCTGAACATCTAAAATGTGATAAATCCCAGAACTAATGTCCCGTTGTCTTTGCCTCAAAATATTATACAATAATACCCCCTTTCCTCAAAATTTTTGTAACTATTACCTTGATCGTCATAGTCATCATCTTCATCGTCATCTTCTTCATCATCTTCTTCTATTTCCTCTCCTTCTTCATCTTCCTCTTCATCCTCCTCGATTTCATCATCATCATCTCGGTCTATTTCATCTTCCTCGTCCTCTTGGTCTTCGTTATCATCAGAATACTCTTCTTCCTCCTCCTTCTCATCCATTTCCTCTGTCCCATCCGTTTCATAGCACTCATCCACCGAGGAGTTGTCTGTTTTTGAAGAGTAGGGTTTTCTTTTCGGTGAGGGTTCCAAAGGTTTGTTATCTTGGGTTTTCCTTTTCTTGGCTAAAGGACAGCCGTAAACACTACAATACAGACAAAGAAAATGATTGGATTATATAATTCCTTGGAATTTAAGCAAAACTCCAGCCAAAACTGTATTATTTAAACTTTAGGTAAGGAAGGGAAGAGCTAGAATTGATGTAGGGTTCTTATTATCTTATTCTATGTGTCTTTACTGGGGAGATAAGTGGAAATCTCTCTAACAGGGACACAACAGCTATAAAAGTCGGGAAAAGGCTAGAACATTTTCATGCTTTAAGTGATGTTGGTGTACCTGTTGAAGACTTCCACTTACTTCCTGTGACACAGGCAGTGATAAAACACCTGGGTGTTTATAACCCTTCTCCCACTCTATCCCCCCCAAAAAAATGGCTGAAGTTACACTTTCAGTATTACAAACATAAACAATTGAATTAAAATACATGTTATTGTCACAGAGCATGGTTTGTATGCATTATTTTGTCTTGTGATTTGAAGTGCTGTTGATGCCTTTGTAGTGTTTTGAATAAGCTTTTGCTCTCTATAGTTTGTTACCTGGCATGGGGATATGTGTGTTTATTTAAAAAGATGTCTGTCCTTTTCCCAGGGGGTCCAGGGGGAGAGGGGCACAGATGAGCAAATCAATCCACAAATCCATCAAATCGAGAACATTGGGGGAACCTGAACCCCTTTTAGGCATGAAAATGTGACTCCCTTAAAAATGTTTTTATTCTGATATACTATAAGGTGTACAATCCAGGAATCCTGGAGGTTGGAATTCAATAGACACTTTGTTCACTGATCGGACACATTTACTCAACCATATTTAAAACAGTCTCAGTTCACAGAGAAAATGTTCAATTTTATTGATCCACAGATCACTACACAGTAATTGCTAAATCGTAACTAAACAGTCTTCTCCTGAATTCCTTTTCTGATACCCATAACACAACATATTCAGAGTGGGCTCATACTGGAAAATCCACATACATTAGTATTTGCCACAGCATGGTCAATGATCTGCTTGACCAGAACAAAGCCGTCAATAAAATGAATGACTCCAGAAATGTCACCAAGCTATTTCATTTGTTTAGTTTTGGGGAACAATTTCATTTGATAGGTCAAACTGTTATCTAATAATCTTAAGGCACTGGTTGTGCTCAGCAGCTCCTATCCTCACTATTTACTCTTCCCAGGGAGACAATGCTATCCTCTGCTCCCCCTGCAATTTCTTGCAGGGGGAGTCTTAGCCATCAGTCTGTGCCCATACTCTGCAGTACTTGGTTTGTCCCTCGAGGCATGTTCTGAAAACTGGGTTTACGTGCTGAAAATTGAATTCTGTTTTTTTCAAGAATTTGATTTATCTCTAGAGCTGGCCAAGTCATAAATAACACTATAACTCTAAAGGATAACTTTGTTTACTCACATCTGACTTCCTGTCATTTAAGGGAACTGTTGTTAGCCTTTTCTCAGGCAGAAATGACTGATAACATAATACAATAAGCTGCACAAAGCAAATGAAAATACAGTATTGAATATCTAAGTCATCAAAACTTTTACTCTCATATCCATGAATATTAACAGTAGCACGATAAGGGAAGGAAACATATATGTTAGGTTTACGTTGTATTTGAACAGCATTATTTAAATGTTTTAACGTTATTCGGTACTAGTGAAAGAATAATTAACAGCATTCTTATTCACAAATTCACAGTCCATTGTGTGGGATGAGGGAATAAGGGACATACATTGAATCTTAACTGGTCATTTTGGTTTTTTTCTAGTGTTGTTTTGAGTTAGGAAGAGCTACAATTTCTGTTTTATTTCTCTCTGAGATCCCATTTGTGAGTATTACCCTTACTCCTTGCCCCTATGATGCCCATACAAGATCAGCTGTCATTGAAACAGGAAGTCACAGATTGCAATAAAGACATTTCAGACATTTGAACCCATTCTCACTCACACACAATAAACATTTGTTTTTTTCTGTGTTCAGGTTGGAGAGATTTCTAATCACTTTCTAACCTTACAGGAACTTAGGGGAACTCTCCTCAACCAGAACCCAACAGGAACCTTTTCTGCTCTGTCCGAAACCAGCCTTAATTAGAGTTGGGCTTTAACTTGAAGACATTTTCTGTATCTCTATAAGCTTTGTAAACAGTCACCTTTGTTATAAATTATCCTCCTTTACTTACAGCAGGTATTGTAAATTGGATTGTCTTCCTTTCTATGATGCATTTCCAAAACACATCCATATATTTTGCTTTAGGAATTGGAGTTGCCCACCCCTGGTCTAGCTCTTGGATACGTAGATTTCCTTATATGAAAGTAGGCTCGCTCTTGTCCTCCATTAGCATTCTTACCGATGAGTCACACCTATCAACCCCTTTCCTTTATGTACACCATTATTCTCAGTGTGGTCATAAATTGTATTTTGTGATTTATTTTTACTGAAAGTTCAGATGCAACTGGAAGTTTTTGAAAATAATAGAAACATCTATTAAAGGTAGCTACTTTTTTATTGTTCTGAAAATTTTGCGATAGACTATATAATTCACACATATTTCAGCATAACTCACACGTATTTCAGCAATTCACTATGCAGAAAACCCAAGCAAAACTCAGTACTGTACATGTTTGCCTCTGGCATGATTTTGATGTAGAGATCAACCCACACATATTTGTCAGCATTAGTTACTTCTGGTCTACCATGTTTGATATGGATCTATCTTCCTCTGTCTGGGTCATACAGCTACATCTAAAGTCCATGTCTGTCCCTTCTTTTACATATCAACAGCTGGTATGATGTGGATGATGAATTTTAGTAGTACCGTGCCCAAAACACTGACAAAACTGTCAAAACAGGATAAAAACCAAATAAACATTACCTTAGTCTGAAGACACAGAGCCTAGACTGTTAGGATTATTTAACATAGCAAAGAGAGAAATGTTGAATACAATAATCTATAGTAGCCAATCAGATTTAATCTAACTGAAGACATCTGAGATCTGGTTATAAAGGGTACTGCTAGTGATGAGGGGATTAGCGGCCGGGAGTCTCCTGCTCCCGGCCGCCAAAGAGAGAAACACTGCTGTTTCTTTTTTTCTTTATTCTGGCACAGAGCCGTGTCAGAATAGAAAAAAACCAAAACTCACAATCGTTTTCTATTTACTTTTTTAATCTTTTTAAACTATTTTTCTGTTCTGCTCGGTCCCTCTGAGGGACCGAGCAGAACAGCCGAGCCGAATGCCGCTCAGTGGCATTCGGCTATTCACTCACTGCTGTTCGGCATCCTTTAGAATAGGCCGAACAGCAGTGAGTAGCCTGCCAGAGGTTCGGCTCAGCCGATACAGATGTTTGATCGGCTGAGTCGAACTCCTTCTGCACTTTGGGTCGGCCGAACAGGCTGAGTATGTTCGGCCGCCCCGAAGCCATTGATTATCCTCCAGGTGCCTTGTCACACATATTAGGTGATGAGAAGCTTTGACACCCTCAATGGTAGGAACCTGCCACGGATGTACCTAGCAGTTAAAAATAAGCCCAATAAGGATTGTTACGATGTCGCCCTGATGAAGGGACACTGCACGACCCCAAAACTTTGGCTTCTTGACGCATGTGACATATCAATAAAAGTGGTATCCTCTTTGCACATTACAAGTGAGTGCTGGTGACTACTATCTTTACAATAATGATTGCAGACGCTTCCAAATAAATAGACATGTAAGCTGTGGAAAAATTCGGTTCAGTTCGGATAAATCGTTATTTTGGGATATGGGATTCGGATCCAAAATTCAATTCGGTTTGGGTTTCAGAATCTGACGAAATGCGAATTCTCATTAGTTTCGGATGAGTTAACTAATATGCGCTGCGAACACCACAGAAAACCACAGATATCCATACTAAAGCGGAATCTC
The DNA here is from genome assembly GCF_000935625.1 of Nanorana parkeri. Taxonomy (NCBI): domain Eukaryota; kingdom Metazoa; phylum Chordata; class Amphibia; order Anura; family Dicroglossidae; genus Nanorana; species Nanorana parkeri. Next base: position 319,900 of record NW_017306651.1, on the reverse strand, counting down.
CTAGACCCAAATGGCATCAGGGATCCGAATTTCCGAATTGCATTCGGGAGCTCCCGAATGCCATTCGGGTCTGGGAGCCATATACATATATTACTAAAGCTGAGGCTCCCAGACCCAAATGGCATTCAGGAGCTCCCCAATGCAATATTCAAATTCAGATCCCGAATACCATTCGGGTTTGGGAGCCATATACATATGTTACAAAAGCTGAGGCTCCCAGACCCCAATGGCATTCGGGAGCTCCTGAATGCAATTCGGAAATTTGGATCCTGAATGCCATTCGGGTCAAGGAGCCTCAGCTTTAGTATTATATGTATATACTGTATATGGCTCCCATGTTGCCGTAACGAAAACGTAACGTAACGTGTTCAGACCGATTTGGATGCATTAAACCGAAAAACACATCTGATTGGCTAGAAAAGTCCCATGTCCGATTCAGTTTAGTTTATGAACGAAATGTGGACAGGATCTGAAATTCCAAAATGGAAATTCGGATTCAGACACATTTGGACGCATTGAGAGTCGGAATTTCAGATGTGTCCGAATGTCTGAATTTTGGAAAATTCGTACATGTCTACAAATAAATAGGCATATATAGTTCAGCAGTAAAATCGCACATGTCTACAAATAAATAGGCATGTCTAGTTCAGCAGTAAATTTAATAGTTAATATATCCAAATTGTCTTCAGGGAAAGACATCATCTGCTATATTATTGTCAGGGATACAGTGCACAGGTGTCCCCACACCGCGTACTGGTATCTCTACAGGAGGACCAAATGTGTGACCACACTAGACAAGGTTTATAAGCACAGTTTATTAAACACACCAAAATCATAAAACCACAAACAACCCCATCAACACCCACAAGTATCAAACAATAACCAACTAAAATGCAAATAACAAAACCAAAACCAAAACCTTGCTCCCCAGGGCAAATGAAACCTGGGGAGCACAGCAACACAAGGGGAACCACAGAGCAATGGTCAGGGTACAAGGGGGGACCAGGAGGCAGGACTCAGGTTAGGGCAACAATACTGAGGCAAAATTCATTCTGCAGGGAGGGATTAAATACCCTCCCGGGTATCACCAGGTGGTGATTAATCGCCGACAGCTGGGAGACACCCACAGGTGAGCACTGGACTTACAGGTTCCAGCACCACCCAGTGGTGGTCTGGTACCTGACAGCTCCTGGCTGCCTGGAAACATCTGCAGGTGAGCGCAGGAACTGCAGGACCTGGTTCCAGCGCCACCTGACAATGATCAAATATGATATGTATAACGACAGTACCAGAACTGGCCCTTTAGCCTCCTCTGGTAACACACAAATGCCAAAATTACACCTGCTTGTATAAGATGGACTATAGGTACTCACAAAAAATAATTTGTAGTAAGAACAAGCAGCCAGTTTCCAGACCATCATTAACAGAGAAACCTACAAAAAGTGAGATGTGATGACTTAACTACTTGCCGTCTCCACGTTGCAAAAAAACGGATGGACAGCAAACTCACATTGGCGGGTTGCCGTAATTAGACGGCTTTATTTTTCTGCTTGCGCATGCCCCTAGCGCGCGCAAAGGCAGAAAAAACCCGTCCGATGTGAAGAGCCGTTACCGGCTGTTTCACATACAAACAAGGGAGCATGGAGGGAGGGAGGGAGCATTGGGCCGGCCTCCTGGCCAATCAGAAAGCAGGGTGTCGCGTCATTACACGACGCCCGGCTTCCTGATTGGCCGGCATTTGCATATATACACAATCCCTGATACTGATGCTCAACCAATACACTTTACAAGCATTTTAAAATTAAATCTATGCAACAGAAAATGGAAATGTCCGGAAATAATCACATAAAATGTAGTACAAATACAGAAACCGAGTGATCATTAGCCAAAGTTCACTAGAAGCTGGTTAGATGTATTCGTTGGGTCAAATACTAGTCTGGGTCTATCAACCATTTTCTAAACTAACAAAACCATCAATCAACTCACATATGTTGATACATTCCTTGACATCACAAGGCACAGTAAGCCTCATGAAAACAGGGCAGTGCCTAACTAGAAAGAATAAGTCTTCATAAGACTTACCTCTCCCCACTTTCAAGCCAAACACAGTCAAATCCACATAGGAGGACAAGGTCCATGAGACGGCAGCTTGAGATTAGAGGAAACTGATCTAGAGTCCTTTGAGTATATCGTCTCAAACCTGGCCATATGACGTGGTTACTTAGAGGCCCAATCCTTCAGGAGTTATGGAGTTAGGAAGCAAGAAGCATGCCTTTTGTGACTCTGTTGGTAAAATACCAAAAGTGGCATCAGTGTGCCAAAGGCTTGCCATTTTGGATTCCAATAATAACTGAGCATTGGGCAGGATTGCAAGAAAAGAGTCAAAGGCCTGCTCAGTGAATGCAAAATCACTGATCACCAATAGGGTTGGGAATAGCAGAAACACGCACAGGAGGTGCTTTGTGCCAGCTTCAGTCTCTGCTAGAACTAGATTGCACAAAAACTCCCGGATAGCGTTGCAAGAATAGCAGTATGCAGATTACAGTAGCAAGAAAAACCGACATAAAGCAGATCATCCAGCTTTATGCTACTTCATCTCATCTAAAGGGCAGATTGTGAAGCCAGTGACACCCATGTCTGTAGCAACATACATAGGATACCCTCTATTCCAAATGTAACAGTCAACAGGTTGCTCACCAAAAAAAAAAAGACTTTAGCTTGAACAGCAGTCAAACTGGGACTAGTCTGCTATTGATTTAACTAAGCCTAGTGAATTCTCTTGACCATTCTGGCTGTCAGGACAAACAGGAGATTGTTACTTTTTAATCATGGATGAATGAGTGACTCAGTATCCGGAAAAGAGTCATTAAATGCTACCAAGTGAAGTTGATCAAGCGTCAGTGAGAGCAGCTGAAACAAAGGTACCAAGCCTCTATGAGCAGAGACTTCTATCATTACCCACACGTAGTCTACAAAATAACGTACAAAAACAATGCAAGGAGACTAGTTGCTGCCATAGTCCATCAATCACAACTATTGTTATTGTTACCCTAATCTTGAGGGACCTGTGATACAGACATATCTTTTAATACATGTTTATGAAGCACAGTGGTGTGGGCTGCGCAGTGGCGTAGTGGTTAGCGCTTCTGCCTTGCAGCACTCAGGGTCCCTGGTTTGAAACCTGGCCAGGTCTCCCTGTGCTTGCATATGTTTCCTCCATGTTCTCTGGTTGCTTCCCACACACCAAAGACATGCTGGAAGGTTAATTAGCTTCTGTCTATATTGGCACAGTATGTATGAATGTGCAATAGGGACCTAGATTGTAAGCTCCTTGAGGGCAGGGACTGATGTGAATGTGCACTATGTAAAAACGCAAAGTAAAATTGTTGGCGCTTCATAAATACCAATAATAAAATAAATAACTGTTCATTAATCAGTAACATTCAAAATTCATAAACGTTCTTCTTGATTTGACAAACATGCCAGTTTTGGTATATTGGGCCCCTGGTCCTCTGAGTTAGTTCCGACAGGCTTAGTGACTCTCAGCACAAAAAGCAGTAATTAATTCAAGCTAATATCTTTCAGCTTTCAGAATTTACACATTGTTTAATAAAAAATGGTTTCTTAGTGGCTGGTTTGTGATGATTAACATCTGTCACCATTTGCAAATATTGTCTATCACCATTTGCACTTTTGAGCGTAATAAAAACCCAGTTCCCTAAAAACCTGTATTTTACTTTAGCTAGCCACTAGAGGGTTAAACTGCTTATCAGTTACTTATATTATTTGAAGACTCCAATGGCGAGATACCACTGTGGTGATTGGTTTCTCCTACCCACTTCCACAAGGTCATAACAAATGTGTCACTGTATCCCAACTGAATCCCCCAGTGAATAATTTACTGTACATGTCGGAAAATGAAGGGGGTTGGGGACACCATCATTTACATTTGTAATGCCAGCTGGGTGAAATTCAGGCAGGTATATCTTATATTTGTAGTTCCCAAATCATATAAGAACCAACATACTGTATGATTCAAGGTGGCAGCAAGCACAAAACTGAAGCATCAGGTTTTGCAAAAGAAGTGCGACTAGATCGAAATGCTGCAACCTATAGCAACTAGATTTCACTTTTTATTAGCTGAGTAACCAGAGCAGTGATAGGTGATTGTTCACTGTTTACAATAGCCTATTATACTTCCTGCACCGCTCCTTGACACGTCAAATAAGCTCATATATCTCTAAACACTATCACCAGTAACTACATGTTATTTACGATGATGAGTGATTTTATCAAAGGCTGAAAGATATTCCCGGAATCCATCTGCAGCCAAGCACCCAAGCAAGATGCTAAAATAAGACACAAGCTCATTCCTTTGCAGCTGCCTCCTTCTTTTCCACCCTCCACAGCCAGAACATGGAACATAAATACAGATCTCCTGCAGTAGGGATTTCATATGCTCTATAAGAGAGATGGCTTTGAAAACGTATAGTGTATACTCTGCTGAGTTCAGATGAGGACAAGGCTGGCGATTGCAGTCCCGCCTCTTGTTCCATGCTCTGTCACATGCACAGCATTATACTGCACTTCAACTAACCTTCCTCCTGCCCCGAATTACATTTCTAGGCACTGGCTAATCAGTTACTGGCTAATGCAATTTAGTGGAGGAATTAATTTAACTAATAATGAGTATACTTGGTCTGAAATGTCTGCAGTAGTTATAAAGTCTATCTATCTATCTATCTATCTATCTATCTATCTATCTATCTATCTACAATTACATAAAAAAGTAAGTACACCCCATGGAAATGGCTGAATTGTTCTACATATTGAAACAAAATAAATAAATATACATATATATATATATACTGTATTTATATTTGTACTGTGCTAATAGCAAGTACACCCCCAGAAGCTGCTATTGCCCTCTTTAGCAAACATGTCTTCTTGCAGTCATTTTGCAAAGACCACCAGTCTCTGACATCAACATCTTTCACCACTCCTCCATGCAAAATGTTCTCAGTTGCAATATATTTTTGGGTTTTGTTGCATGAACTTCCCACTTCAAATTCCCTACAACATTTCATTTGGATTGAAAAAAATAATTTGTGTCTAGGCCAGTCCATAACCTTCCATTTTTGCTTTTTGAGCCATTACCTGGTAAATTTGCTAGGGTGCTTTCCCCTATTATTATACTGAAAGATCTATTTCCAGTTCAGCTTTAACTTTTGGACAGATGACCTCACATTCTTATCAAGGAATTTATCAAAACTGGAGCGGACAAAATCTGGAACAGCTGTGCATGGCAACCAATCAGCTTCTCTCTTTCATTTTCTGATCCAAACTGAACAAACTGAAGAGAGAAGTTAATTGGTTGCCATGGGCATCTGCTCCAGATTCTGCCTGCTCCAGTTTTGATAAATTCCCCCCACTGTGTTTTTTCACTTTTCTTGCACATGATTGGGTATTGCAAAGTGAAATGTCACCATATTTACCAAGCTAAGGAACATTTCCCCTGCGCAGTGCAAATTCCTTTGCAAAGTGAACGGCCTATTTGCCTTTATTAAATCAAACGCAATGACTGCAAGATGCCAAGTCCCTGAAGTAGCAAAGCAACACTATAACATTTCTATCTCCATGCAACATAGCTGGTATAAGGTTCTTCTCCCAAAATGCTGTGCTCAGTTTGCTCCAAACGTGTCTACTCTTACTGTGGCCAAACAATTCTATCTGTGATTCATCAGTCCACAGCACAATGTTTCACATGGCCTGGTATTTGCCTATATATTTCATAGCAAACTGTATTATTTTAGGACACCAAAGGCATTTTCCTGGCATGTCTTCTAGGCTGATTGTAGATGCATGTACTTTCACACCAACTTTAACAAGAGTTACCTGCAGATTCTACAAAGAATTTTGGGGGACTTGGAGACTTCTTTTGGCATCATATGGTCAGCTCATGAGAATTTGTTGGGTTGGCCAGTCCTGGACAAATTAGCAGTCATTTAAAATTTGCCCCTTTCCACACTCAAAGGCATACACAACCCTTTCTGAGGGCCTTACAGTGCTCTATTTATCTTGGCATGATGATACCACACACATCAATAGCAAAGAGAACACAAGACCTTATAGCTGAGATTTGAGTAAGGCAGGTTCTACCTGCATACTCTCAAAGGAGGTAATATTGATTGGCACCTAATCTGGAGCACCTACATTTATTTATTCAAAATGTTAGTTTATGTAAGGGTGTCCATGGGACAAATCTGCACTCTAATTGATTTAGATTATAAGAATAAATGCAGCATTTCAATCTTATTGTCACCACCTTTATCTGTAGGCAGCATTTCAAAAGATAACTAATGTTTACCTGTGTTCAAATATGCTGAAGAAGTCAACAATTTCTCATGGGGTTTACTTACCATGTAATCATTCATTTATCATGATATCAATATTTGTGACTGGCGTGTCACAGGAGGCTGGGCTCTCCTTCTGCCCCGCTCAGCCTCCTCTGACAGATCAGGAGAGCGGTGTGTGGGGGCAGAGACAGCTGTCAGCTGCCACAGGAGGCCAGGTCAGCGGTGCGTGGGAGGAGTCAGCTGTCACAGGAGACCAAGCTCTACTCCCTGCACCGCACTTTCAGCCTCCTGTGACAGTGAGTCAGGATTCAGAGCAGGTACCATTACTGATCGCTGAGTGTTTGTAAATAAATAAGGACATAGTATGTTTACTGTGTTACCCAATTATGAATGAATGGGAAGTGATTGTAGACATGGTAAACATACTATCTCCACAAGTTATGAATGAACAGGAACACTCAGTATAGAGGATTCCGGTTCATTCATAACAGGGGATGCAGAAAAAGAGATTGAGGACTCTGTGTCCTCAATCTCTCTCTTTTTTTTTTAAAGGGAAATATCAGGGGTCTGTTTAGACCCCTAATAGTTTAGATTTCAGTGCTGAAGATAATCACATCACTAAAATGTAATTTTGTCATTAAGTGAAATGCACAAATTTGGGGCTTCTGTACTTGAAATAATTATTGAAATACTACAACGCAGTCAATGATGATTCCAGATTTAATGATCCCTGAAAATGCTTACTGTCTGAAGGAGAGTAATGCTCAATCTCTTAATCCATTAGCCTCTTTAGACTGTCAACGTACTTATCAGTGCTGCTTCCTCTTTCTATAAATATTATTTTTATATAAGCCCCCACCCCCGTGTTCTGTACAGATTTCAAGCTCCGTTGCTATGAAGCTTCAGAATTCATGCACGAATGTTGCAGTTTGTACATCCGCCTCACATACTTATGAGGGAACACCATTTAGCTCCCCTAGGGCAATAACTGAATTTAGGTTTATTTACTCTTAGATGGGGTTAAACAAAATATATGCAATATTGTAGGTTTTTGCACATAAAGAATGTTTTAATAAACAGCTACGTGGAACTAGTTTCATGGTACAGCATGATGATGCTGTGACAACTGTAGCAGGAGATTATTGCAGTAGGAACACTATATAAATATACGTCACCAGTTAAGCTTTTTGATACAAGTAATTGTTGGAAACTAGTCATGTGTGTTCATCATATTTCAGCATTCTGCAAAATATTCATCTAATTGTGCTAAAAACTATTATTAAATGTTTGCTTATATAGGTCGTTTTTCTTATATAGGACCTTTAGCTATGTGTATAATAACCATGCACATCGATGTCTCACTCATTTGTAAAATTAAAGTAATCTGGACTACATTTACCTCCTTTTCCTGATAAATATGTATAATAACCTGTGATAGTAAGTTCAAGCTTTGACAATTCAAAGCTGCATTACCAGCGATTTTGATGTGATTTGTGGTGCAGCGAAAAAGCGTCCTTCCACCAGATTTGGCAGATGTAAGCCGATTTGATTGGTATTTGTTCTCCTGCCTCTGAAATGTCTCTTAAAGACTCCTAGTACAATGTCCCTAAGGTGAAGCACCATGTTTGCTACCAATATAGGAAGATTTTGAAAAAAAAAGCATAATGTCACCAAGCATTAGGGAGAGATTATTTAAAGAGAAAACTGGCTATGTTGCTACACTCAAATTAACATAAAAAGTAACATAGATAGGACATAATGAGCAGAATCAAACCAACATCAGGACCTGACCACATATTAAGAACATCTGAAGATAAAGCCATGGATTAGTATTTGAAGACAACATATCGGTGAGAAAAATCACAGAATTTCACTCTTCTACTAGTAGGCTCTTCATGTAACCTACTGTAATGAACACTAGGTGGCACTTTTTTTTCTATGCTGACACAGCTCCGTGTCAGAATAAGAAAAAAAAAGAAAAAGCAGTGTTTCTCTCATTGGCGGCCGGGAGCGTAAGACTCCCGGAGCGCCCGGGAGAGTTAGGCTTTTTTTTTCTTTCTTTTTTTTGACGGCAGCAGAACTGCCGGCCAATAGAAAACTGTTGGGTGGAGCTGACTGTCATTTCTAGCTCCTCCCAATCGTTTTCTATTTTTATTTTTCTACTTTTTTTCTGTTCTGCTCGGTCCCACAGAGAGACCGATAAGCCGTACCTGCCTGAAGTGAATAGCCGAACAGCGTGCGGCTCACTTCGCTTTAGGCCGGTCATTCACTCGGCTGCCTACGGCAGCTTAGTGAATAGACCCTTAAGTTTTAGTTGCTTAGAAGGACATTACATCAAAATACAGCATTGTGCAACATACATAGAGAACTTCCTGTGTATATCATGAATAAATATGCATAAGCATACAGACTAACATTGCACTACAGCGCCAAGTAACCAGGAGACACTGAACTGTCAGTACCATGAGAGCTCAGCAGAGTCGGCTTTCATATCACCTCCGGCTCTGCTAAGCTCTCATTGTAATGCAGGGGGAGAGAGCACCCCCCTGAATAATGGCAGATAGCAGAGGAAGCAATAACTTCTTTGCTATCTGCAAGTTTTTTTTTTTTAGTATTCTAATAGCTGCTGCCGTCAGAATAATAAAAAAAAATCAGCATAGGAATGCATTGGCTTTTTCAAATTGCAATATCCAATAGCAAGCTAGCTATTGCACCCGCCTTCTGCTGCTGTCATTCACTAGAAGAGGACCTGATGGAGAACTTCAGGTCCCCTCTGCTGATTGACAGCAGCAGTGGGCGGGTGCAATAGCTAGTTTGCTATTGGCTATTGCAAAGTGAAATAGCCAATAGGAATGTAGCTATGCATTCCAATGTTGTTTTTTTTTCTGACTGACGGCGGACGGCGGCTCCGATGTCAGAAGAACAAAAAAAACCACAACAGAGCAGGGAAAGGTTTACTCTGCTGGACAGCCGGGAGCCGCCTGGACAGCCGGGAGCCGCTATCTAATAGCAACAAAAACATTAGTTTTCAGACAAAAACAAATGAAAACGAAAAACACTTTCATACGTTTCGTCAAAGGAAACACATTTTTATGTTTCATTCGGATTCGCGCTATATCGGCTGCCGCTCGTTAAGAGTGTGACGTCACCGTCCGGTGATATCATACGATCCGCCTCCAACAAGTCAGCCGGCGTGTTCTGAAAACGAATCAATGTATGCCCGAATATCGTTTTAGTATATTCGGGCATATATTAAATTTGTTCTTTCGGATTTGGACAAACCGCCGAATCAACTGATTTTCGTTGAACTGCAGGTCCGAATCCGAATGCCCATGTTTACTGAACATGGTTACAAAAGATCTGGTCTGGAAATGGTGAAAACAAGCCCTAAATCAGGGCCATTGCTCAGGGGACCAGCTGATTCTGCAGGATGCTAAAACATTTAAACATCAAAGACAGAGGCGTAACTGGTGACCACAGGGCCCCGATGCAAGCATCCATGAAGGCCCCCGACAGAAGAAAAAAATGAGATACATTTTTTTTTTAAACAAACAAATTTTAGACAAAAAAACCCCACACTCTCCTCTTTCATGTCTCCATCTCCCCATTTTCTCCCCCTTCATGTCCCAGCTTTCCGCTCCCAGACCCCATGTCACCTTCATAGTCCCAGCTCCCTATATCTCCCCCTTTGTGTCCGGAGCAGCTCTCTATTCGGCAGCGTTCTGTGTGATGAAGGGGCAGGGATAACACCGCTTCCCACACATTGGCTGCTGCGCCGGCTTGATCATACTTCACGCTGCGCCCCCCCAAAAATGTGAGGGGAGCAGCATGAAGCATGTATGGGCCCAGGACAGGAGGAGGTCCCGGGACTGATAATAAATATCCTGGTAATCAGCGGTTACCAGGGGCCCCTTCCTCCCGTCCTAGGCCCCCTCCAAATGGCAGAACTCCGGGGCCCGGGCGCAGCCGAGACCTCTGCGACCCTGGTAGTTCCGCCACTGATCAAAGAACAGCATCCATTGTAAGTGATTTAATCAGCATTTGAAATAACTGAAAAACGTATTGACTGTATTAGTACACAGTAGACATTTAAAAAACCTTAACATCTATATATGTACAGTGCATCACAGAGTACACAGTAACCAGTCATATAAAATCCTCTCCTGCTACAGCTTGCAAGCTAATATGCAAGCACCCACACATAAACTCGGCAACCTGTTTTGATAGAAAGCAGATATCAGTGTGTTTTTTAAAGATGCTGGAGCACCTGGCAGAAAGCCACATAAATACAAAGAAAACATAAAACTATGCAGATACCCAAGGTAGGATTTGATTTTAGGACATAAGTGCTGAAAAATCTTCAGTCAAATTTCACCTGGTTTGACTGAACCTGTGCTTGGACACGTACGTTCATACTGTACATAGGAAATGATAATAGTACTTCTTTTAAAATATTAGCTAGCGCCATAAAAGCTGTCATACTTTCACATTAATTTTAAATCAAGGCAGCCGGTTTACTTGCTTTTAGTCAGATGGCATTAATTTGATAGAAAATCACTTTTCGTGTACATTAACAATAAAGGTCAGGCAGGCAGGAAATAAGGACAACAGAAGTGAAATGGTGGATAATTAAGGCTTCAATCACTAAATGGAAGCATGTATTTTAGTCTGATACATTAACCTAGCTAGTCACCATGGGTATCGAGGGTGCCGTCAGTGGAGCGCATGGAAAAATGCTACACGTACGCAGCAATTTTAAGAAAAGAAAGGAGTGTTCCTGGAAGTAATTATATTATTTCTCAGGTCAGATTCAGGCACTCATATGCTACAGTATTCAGTAAGACATACTGGTAGATCCCGTGTCTGAGCTCTGTAGTTTTGTATGGCAGCGGAGTTGGGTTCAGTCTCTGCCAAAGGCACTATATGTATGGAGTATGAGTGAGTTTGTCCTTCTGTTCTGATAACAAGCAGAATAACGATAATCATTTTGCACCCAATAAAGTTTGTGTGTACATCTACTTGGTGGGGCATAAAAATTATTATTGTTATAAGTGGAGATGGGCAAACTTTACAGTTTTCATGTCTGCAAAGTTAAAGTTGAACTCCAGGAATAACGTATTATGCACACTCACATTGGTGCAGTTTGACCCAATGTAACTTTGCATATGCCATACCTGATCAGCCACTGGGACAGCATCGTGTAAAAGCAATATAGTAGCTGACGCTATTACAGTGCTGCCATTGATATTCCTGGTCCTCACTGCACTGTGCTGAGCAGTTTTATTGATAAAAATTCAAAGTTTCTCTGAATGGCCACTGTGCCAAGTGAGCGACCCCTTGTGCTTTCATAGCAGAGAAGAAGCTGCTCAGCACAAGGCAAGACCCAGAAGATTGATGTAAGTAATGTAGCAGCTTCAGATACAACATTCCTTTAGATCAGTGGTTCTCATCCTGTGTAACCTCAGGACCCACATTTGGCTTGGTCAGTAGGTCATGACCCAAGTCGCACTGCACTGGAACGCATGGCGTTCCAGTGCGGGTGATCAAACTGTGGGTGGGAGGTGCATTTGGGGCTTTACACTAGGTCAGTCGGCCGGTAGATCAATTCACTGGAAGTTCAGCAAACCCAGCAGGAAGTCCCCGAACTCCAAAATTAAGCCTTATTGAGGTTTGGTTTTTTTTAAGCCTAATTTGGAAGCTATTATTCAAGAGGGCATAGGTACCTGGGCACTGTTATGGGGAACATGTATCAATGGGAAAAAAATAAATACCATTCAGTGGTAGAGAAAAGCTTGGTTTCGGAACTAATGCAGTTTGAACCTGAGCTCCTCTGAACAAGGAAGTGCCAAAGGCAATTCCACCCAATCAGTTGTGGGACTGGCATTGCTTGCCCCACTGCTGCATGTAAACAAAGGGGCAGGATGCTTGTGCTGACATAATTTATCTTAAATGGCCACATAGCCATATTAGGTTAATTTAATTTACAGAATAGAGAAATGTAGCTATATAAGGTCAATGATGTCACTTATATGTATGGAGTATGAGTGAGTTTGTCCTTCTGTTCTGATAACAAGCAGAATAACGATATCATTTTGCACCCAATAAAGTTTGTGTGTACATCTACTTGGTGGGGCATAAAAATTATTATTGTTATAAGTGGAGATGGGCAAACTTTACAGTTTTCATGTCTGCAAAGTTAAAGTTGAACTCCAGGAATAACGTATTATGCACACTCACATTGGTGCAGTTTGACCCAATGTAACTTTGCATATGCCATACCTGATCAGCCACTGGGACAGCATCGTGTAAAAGCAATATAGTAGCTGACGCTATTACAGTGCTGCCATTGATATTCCTGGTCCTCACTGCACTGTGCTGAGCAGTTTTATTGATAAAAATTCAAAGTTTCTCTGAATGGCCACTGTGCCAAGTGAGCGACCCCTTGTGCTTTCATAGCAGAGAAGAAGCTGCTCAGCACAAGGCAAGACCCAGAAGATTGATGTAAGTAATGTAGCAGCTTCAGATACAACATTCCTTTAGATCAGTGGTTCTCATCCTGTGTAACCTCAGGACCCACATTTGGCTTGGTCAGTAGGTCATGACCCAAGTCGCACTGCACTGGAACGCATGGCGTTCCAGTGCGGGTGATCAAACTGTGGGTGGGAGGTGCATTTGGGGCTTTACACTAGGTCAGTCGGCCGGTAGATCAATTCACTGGAAGTTCAGCAAACCCAGCAGGAAGTCCCCGAACTCCAAAATTAAGCCTTATTGAGGTTTGGTTTTTTTTAAGCCTAATTTGGAAGCTATTATTCAAGAGGGCATAGGTAGCTGGGCACTGTTATGGGGAACATGTATCAATGGGAAAAAAATAAATACCATTCAGTGGTAGAGAAAAGCTTGGTTTCGGAACTAATGCAGTTTGAACCTGAGCTCCTCTGAACAAGGAAGTGCCAAAGGCAATTCCACCCAATCAGTTGTGGGACTGGCATTGCTTGCCCCACTGCTGCATGTAAACAAAGGGGCAGGATGCTTGTGCTGACATAATTTATCTTAAATGGCCACATAGCCATATTAGGTTAATTTAATTTACAGAATAGAGAAATGTAGCTATATAAGGTCAATGATGTCACCCCATCCTCCCTTCTGCTTGCTTCAGGAACACACAAATAAGTTTGAGATGTTTAATTAGCCTTCAAATTCTCTAAATCGCAGTCCTATTGAGTATTTGTGGGATGTGCTGGAAAAACAAGTCTTAAAGGATCTGCTCCTGACGGCTTGGTGCTAGAAACAACACCATACCTTCAGAGGTGTAGTAGAGTCCATACCTCAACGGGTCAGGGCTGTTATGGGGGCAAAAGGGGGACCCACTCAATATTAGGCGGGTGGTCATAATGTTATGGCTGTTCAGTGTACAGTAGTGGTGCATTGATCAAAAAATTTCTGTTTTTTTTTCATCCTTCAACAAGATGGGCTTTTCATAGGAATGGCAGGCCATGTCAACGCATGTCAATGCAGCTGCCCAAAGCAATGAAAACCCATGAAAAATGTCTGCCTTCCCAATTTAGTGTATATCATAATTTGCAGACAGCATGCTCTCAGTTTCTTGGAGGTTGCAATAAGCAAGTGATTTCTTTTCAGACTGAAAGGTATGTGCAGACACCTTTGGGCTCCTGCTTTCATCAGCTAAATAACTTAAAAATTTTAGTTTTCGTGACTTTAAAAACACTCACTTAAAAAAAAAAAAAACTGTGCGTTTGGAAGTGACGGAGAGAAGAGGTGAACAGCAAGAAAATCACTTCTTTCTCTGAGACACTGTGAACTGAAATACAGAGAGACTGACAGTGTGTACAGAATATTTTATGAATATCCCACAGTGCTCCCTGTTGTAGATGAGCCATGCATTAATTAGAACATTCGGCAGACACTGCAATGTGTTACACTCATCCAAGTAAATCTTCATTTTTCACATGCAGTGCCATACTAATTAAAATCAGCTTTGCAATTAAATGTGGAAAATTGTCTTCTATTTCCAAGCACGGACCAAGAACAAAAATGCATTTATTTTTAGAATATTTTATTTTGATGCAAATGAATATTCTATCATGGTGAAACTTGCAGAAGGGAAAATACAAGGATTTCTCCTGCCCCCCCCCCCCCCCCCGGTACAATACATAGTCATCTCGGTTGCAAGTTGCAATGCTTTACTATCTCCCTGCCAGTACCTGGCCTTGTTCCAATGCTTTTACTGAGTGCTATCTGTCAAGGCATGAATAATACAGCCCCAAGGCTGTCGGCTGAATCCAAATGAGGCATACATCAGGAAAAAAGCACTCGACTTTAGCTCCAGAACATGCTCCTGTGAAGACAGGCAATTATTCACCCACGGCTGCAGCCATGGCAATCAAACTGGTGGGTGAAAAGGTATATGAAATGAAGGGAGAAAAAAAGAAGTGCGGCACAACAGACCAGATAGAATTCAGTAATTTTTTAATGAAGGAAGTGGAAGTTCTAATTTGCATCATTTGTATAGCCTGGCTTTAACTGTCTCATGGCTGGGTTACAGTGTGATGCTATAATATGGCACACAGTCGCTGAGTCAAATATACCATGTGGTAAGGTTTATTCGGACTGACCATTGTCAAACAAAAAGAACAGTGACACAATGATAGCTTAAAAGCCACCTATATTTTCATAGGCAAAAACATGTCAGTATTTATCTAAGCAAGGAAATGGGAACTAAGGGGCAAAGACAAAGCTTAGTTAATAGACCGCTATTTGTAATTGGACCTATTGGTGCTGGTTTACAGGCACCAACAGTGGCTGAACATAATTTAAAGTCATAAATAAATATGAATTATAGATAGCTTTTGTTTGCAAGGTTTTTAGGAATTTAAAAGTCCCAATAACAAAGGTGATTCTTAATACTTCATAAAGACTGCCAAGCACTGAATTTAAAAAAAGGATCAGGCACACTGGTATAGATAAAATGCAGCTGCAGCAGTATTGAACTCATTGATTTCATGGCTTGAATTATGTGGAGTCTATAAGCACCCAGCATTAGATGTCCCGAGTCCCTCTCCTTCTTATATTAATTTTTTTTAGGTATCAATACCAATTTCCCTACCATTAAGTAGATTCATTTGCAAAATCACACAGCGTTCCAGAATTAAAAAAATAACTAGATATATTCAGACACCAACAATAACCTTCTAAAACTTCCTCTGGACCCACTAAAAATCTAATCGTATTTCTATAAAGTCACACCTATTTCCTGGCAAGGTAATTTCATTTGGGATCTGAAAATCAACATGTTGCTATCAAAATTGAGATGGTTGGGGTTTATTTAATGTCACACATATTTAGATAATGTTTAGATACATTTTTAGATTTTTCCTCAATTATTCTTGAATGGTAAGGATTATGAGGAATAATTAGGAGCAGCCCCTGGCAGTCTTGCCTAAGGGTGATAAAAGATGAGGTTAAAGTCATTTAACTTTGTAAAAATTATGAACTAACTTTTTTTCATCAACACTCACTAAGTGACAGCTAATACAGAAGAAATTGCATAAAAAGGCATGAAAAACCTATAACAGTGATGCCTACCTGGCACCCAAAGGCCAACTGTAATGTGCTTCTCACAATGAATTTTGGAAAACACTTTGACGTGCTGGTGACATGCTTCCTTTCAACAGAAAAGAAGAGAATCTCCCCCAAAAAAGAAAACACAAGGGTTTTAGGTATTCTCCACTCCATTCAAAAAAATCTGGGTTAGTCCACACTTTAACTCTTAACATCACTATAGCTGCTATATTGACACTCCACGCTATAAGCATTTGGCATGAACATTGGGCATTAGTATTCAAATTACCATGCTATGAAGCACAATTGAATTGAGAGCAGTCTGAGATTGCACAGCCATGATCTAGAACCCCACAGACCCTTGCCAGACTATTAGCAACTTTTTCAGCTTTTCTTTTAATGAAAATGCAAAACTCCACACAATAAGTGATTAAAGCGGTGCTGTATTCTGTACTAATTACTGCTGCATAGTCTTATCTGATCTGTGTTATGGCCACTTCCCTTTAACCTACATTATTCAAGATCATCACATCATCTCAGAAATCTGCCCTTTGTTCTAATTAGCCAAATAAACAATGCCAGCACAACTTCTTTCATTTATAGCATAACAAGCTCTTACATTCTGCATATTTCACTGATAAAGGATAAAGAACAAATACATATTATATACATTTCCTTTGCAGGGTTTGCCTCTACTTCATAAATTCTATAGAAAATATGTAACAGACTGCTTTAATCTAGCCGAAATCTAAATACAGTTTTTTTTGTCATAATTCCAGTTAATTCCTAAACAGAACCAAACTAAGAGGGTTATTCACAAAGCTAGCCGAAGGATCAGCCGTAGCTTGGCTGATCCTTCGGCTAGCTTCGGCCGCCGGAGCCCTTCGGCTCAGTAGAATCGAAGGGCTGCTATACGGGCTATTCACTATAGCCTGTACAGCTCCTGAAGCTGGCTGAACGGGCTGGCTACGCCCAGTTGCAATAACAGATCAGCGTTCCCAGGTTACCTGGGGACGCTGAACTGTCATTAAACAATGATAACTTAGCGGAGCCAAGTTATGTCACGGCTGGCTCCGCCCAGTTGTTATTCATTGGTCGGGACCTGCTAGAAGACTCTATCAGGTCCCGGCCAATAGGAAACAGTTGGGCGGAGCTAGCTGTCACTGCTAGCTCCGCCCAATTGTTTCTTTCTTTTTTCTATTTTTTTTTCTTTTTTCAAAAATCTTCGTTCTATTTTTTTTCTCCTTTTTTTAATCTTTATTTATTTTTTGACATTTATCATTTATTTACTTTTGTAAAAAAAAAAAATCCAACTTTTTTTTGTTTTTCAAGTTTTTTCACTATTTTTTTTACTATCACTCGGAGGCATTCGGCTATTCACTCACTGCTGTTTAGCATCTATGAGAATAGGCCGAACAGCAGCGAGTAGCCTGCCGGAGGTTCGAACTCCTTCTGCACTTCGGCTCAGCCGAACATGCTGAGCCTGTTTAGCCGACCCGAAGCCAGCCGAAGCAAACCGCTGTACGGCTGTAATCAACTGTACAAGCCTGAAATGAATAGCCGAACGTTGTTCGGCTCACTTCACATCGGGTCGGTTATTCACTCGGCTGCCTTTGGAAGCTTTGTGAATAACCCTCTAAGATTTACCAATGGCCCCAAACCCTTTTCTAATTTATAAACCATGGTTACAGTTCCACAAAGCTGAACCCATTCTTGGCAAGTCTTTGTCTTGTAGGCTTCCAAGGATGGAATTAGTCCTGAATAACCAGGCATGTTTATGTCGACTAGGGTTCATGCACATAGACATAAACACAGGCATATAATAATACACCTGTACTTGTGGCACTTTTGGAACCCCAACTGCTGTGTTTTTGTGCCCATAGGAATGTATTGACAAAAAAGGCTGTAGACGCATATAGGCGGGTATATGCCGATACTTGCCCATACACCCATACATCTGTATTTACATCGTTGTGGATGAGCCCTTATCTGAGTTTCCAATCTAAAGGTAGATGGTAGAGATGCAACACCTACATATAAAAATGTGTTATATTTGTCTCATAAAAGGAATGCATAGCTGGATTTGAGTTAGTTAAGTAAAAAGTACCTCTTTTTAGAGTAGCAAGGGTTGAAACTATTGGCAGATTTGTGTCCCATCGGGGAGATTTTCTTACACTTCCTGCCCTGCAGACACAATGGGAAGTGAGAGAAAATCTCTCCAGATCTAGAGGAAATCCCCACTTAGAAAGTTGTTACCGAAACAGGTGTCCCCGTTAAAGATTCACCCTATATACCAGTTCCAGTGGCAAGACTTCTTGGTCACCAGGACAAAAAAAGATAATAAAGAGGTTGTATCTGCTTAGAGGGGACAAAAACAGCAGCAAAAATCTTATAGACATTCTAACTCATCCAAACTATTAAAACATACATTAAAAAAGTTTTGTTTTTGACGTTGCCTTTGTTGTAATGTATGAATCCTAGAAAACTTGAAGAAATTAGTTTTTCTCTAATAAAGAATGTCTTGATGGAAAAAAGTGATCCTGTGCCCAGATCATGCACACTAAAGTATTTACATATTCTGGACAAACAGTAAGAAAACAATTATCAAACAAGCCATCGTTCATCTCCGTATTTATAAGCATTGTGGAGAAATGAATTTCCAAAGTTCACAATGCAGGCTTTTTCTGTCTTGGCAGACTGACAGTTCCATAATGAAAACAACCAGCTGATGTTTCAAATGCCGCACGTAAAGTCTGAAACCCAACCTCTTAGTCTTTGTTGTGATATTTGAGGATATTTGGGTATGAATAACTGTATGTTACATAAGCTAAATAAGCATGACATATATAAATGTATGGTACCTCAAAATATAATCCTTAAAATAAATCATATATCCGTCTGTGTTATCATGAACGTATTTGTAAATGTAACCTGTTCTTTTTTGATTGTTTTGCATGAAATACCTGATGATCCTGCAAGTCCCCCTTTTGTCCTGTTGCAATCAGGGTGGGATTTACTCCCTGCTGCCCCAAGCCCAGGTTCCTCAATGCGCCCCCCCTTTCAACCCCCACAATGGAGAATGGCAGACCTGCGGGCTGCATACAAGTGATCTTGGCAACATCGCTGGGATCACCTGTACAAAACAAGCGTCGGCTTCCCCGCTGTACATTTAGCTCTGCTTGCCCAAAGCAGGGCTAAATGTAGAAAACAACTACCTGCCCAGTGCCCGGAACTACATGTCCTGGGCATCAGGAGATAGGAATTCCACACCCCTGCTGCCCCTCTACTCCCTGCTGCCCCAATGCCAGGCCTTGGTTGGTCTTGTGGGAAATCCGGCCCTGGTTGCAATCTGCCCTCTCCAGATATGAAAGCAGATCCATGTTAGTATAGTCAGTTTGCATCTCTACCTTCTACTTATGAGGTACCGGATGATGTGCCTATGGGCGACCTGCCTATGGACGCCGTGCCTACCAATAATGTGCCTGTACTTCTGTAGTCAAACTGCTGCTGACCTGTCCCTCCCACCCAGCCCTGCACTGTTTGAACGACAGTGGCCTGGATAGCTACATTCTTTTTTCATTATTGCACTTTGCTTTATAATTGTATTTGAAATGGTAAGGGTGTTTTACATTGCAAGGGTTCACTTACCTTTGAAGTCCCATTCACCATGTTTTCCCCCAACTTGGTGGAAAATTTGCATGCTAATCCTATGTTGTCCACAATGAGAAGCGGTAGGGAAGGCATTAATCACTCATCAAGCGTCAGTTTTCTGTTGTTTTTCGTTTTTTGGAGTGGTATTTTTGGTTGAATCAGTAGTATTAAGAAAATCACATTTAATGTGAACTATTTACATATTATTAACAAGTAGTGAAAGAGCTTTAAAACAAGCCATCTCTGGCCTCAATAGCTACTTATGGGCCCCATTCACACTTGCGTTTGGGACAGTTTTTCAAATTCCTCCATGGGACTCAGCATTGTTTATGCAAACAGCTGCCTTTTGCATGTAATCGCACTTGTAGCGATTACCTGCAGACGATCACACCTGGTTGTAAACAGTTTGGGTCCACAAGCAATCATCTACAGGTAATCACTGCATGTCCAATTACATGCAAATTGCCGTGAATGGCTGCGGGCACTATAAGCCTCTTACTACCTTGTATACTGTTTTTGTCCCTGTTTGCATAAACACAGCTGAACCTCATGGAGGAATTTGTGAGACTGGCACAAACGCAAGCGTGAATGGGGCCTAAGAGTAGCTGGAAAGGGTTGGCTTGTTGTAAAGCTCCTTTTCTGGTTGTTGATAATATGTCAATACTTAAATAGTCTGAGCACAAGTGCACTTTAAATGTGGTTTTCCTAACACTTTAAAAACTGATTTAACCAATATTACCACACTGAAAACTGAGAACAACAGATGACTGATTCTGTTTCTCCTGACAGACTGGATGAGTGATTAATGCTTTCCTTACATCTTCTCATTGAGAAGTAGATAGAATTGGCCAGGTCACATGCAGATTTTCCACCGTGTTGGGAAATCTCCATGGGCGAAAATGAGCACTTCCAACCTTGGAAATTGCACATTTAGCTGTCAGATAGGAAAGTTAATGGCCGGCTTTAGATGTTTAAGATTGATAACATAAGAAAAATAGATGTCCTCACATATTAATAGGTGCTAAATACATCCACGCACATCAAATTTCCCAGTTTCATTACCTTTCCAAGGATAGGCACCGAGCAGCAGGTCTGGGTTTAAGTTATGTAGCATCCTAGCTACTTTCTAAACAGAGCATTTTCTTTGATCTGATGTGTGCGTGTGATTGTGGACCAGATTTGCAGTGATTTTACTGTGATTTTACCATGATTTTGCTGCATTCCAGAGTGTTTTTTGTTTTTGTCTTTTAGCTTAAAATTGGCTTTCAGGTGTGGTCCAGTGCATTACCGTGCGTTTTCATGCATTTGTATGTGTTTTTGATGTGTTTCTATGAGTTCCAGTGCATTACAGACCAAAGAAAATGAGACAAGCAGTATTTTTTTTTGTCTGGTCCAGAACGGACTGTGCTGGTGTGAACAGAGCCCAGAAATACTATAGGGATACAGTGTGATGCTTTTTTGGTCCGGGAACAAACTGTTCTGGTCTGGGAATGATTCAGATATGGTGTGAACAAGCCCTTATATAAAGATATGTGTAGGCTTTAACTTTTTGTAATAGCACACTTGAGTCAAAAATAAATGTACACAGGTAAAACAAGCTACATGGTCAATACCTAAAGCGACAATGTCAGGAAATCATTATTAGTAAACCTTTTTACTTGTAAAAGAAGCACTAAATATCCACCTTTTATGGTGACCTCACTGCCCAACACTGCTCCGATCACTAGAACTGGTCCTCCAAAGTCTGTTGTGAAACCGACACTTCCTGGAATGTCAATCTCCTGGGTTCCCTGCAGCTCTCAATGGTCCCTCCTCCTGGCCTCATGTCACTACTGTAGCCAACAGGGATGTGAGGTCAGTGGGAGAAAGCAGGCAGAGCTGCCAGGGAGACATATCAGTATACTTGCAGTCTTTGGGAGTACCAATTCTCTTGATCGGAGTAGTGTTCAACAACGGGGGCATCAAATTAGTATTTTCACCCTGCAAATATTTGGGAGTGTTCATTTTTACAAATAATGTCAAAAATACAAACATTCTTAATATATTTTCTTTTCATGTCGAATGTCTGGTGCTATAATATTGCATTATAGCCACTAGATGAAGCTGAGGAGCATAGAAAATAAATACTTATGAAGTAGAGCTTTTCCTAAACACACCCACTGTTGGTTCCATGCTGTTTCTCATATGTAGAAGGCCTGATGTATCAAACTAGTTTTGCTAAGTTCACTTCACAGCGATTACGTCACCACTAGTTACACTGATATTTGCCTCGGAATTTGGAATGTGATTAATGATTTAAAAAGCAGGGCGAGAAAGAGAAGGTTGCATAGCACAGATTTTAAAAGGCATACCCTCCAACAGCAGATTTAAAAACAGATTTAAAGTGGGACTTCTGCCACTACAGGGATTCTGCTCTCTTTTCAATGAGCATGACATGAGGGGAAATCGCCCTAATACATACACACACCAAAATTAAAACAAGACAGATGATGTAAAGCCTGGAGTTCCACTTTAGGTGAATTAAGTGAACGTTTTGACATGTGAAAAGCACATGCATTACCTGGAGGTGCTGGCTTATACATCCAGAGGTCTACAGCAATGCTGCAGGATCCCCTCAACCTGGATCCCAAACTTGCAAACATCAGTACTTCCTGGTATTGTTGAAGACTGGTTTACTTCTTCTTTCCTCGTGCACCCTCCTGTAGGTTAATGAGGCTGCCCACCATAGTTATGGGCCCATTAAATGCATTTCCAAAGTACAGGTTCCCTTTAAGCTTACTAAAGGAATCCATGTTTTTTTTTTGTCAGAAAGAATAAGCATTTCTCTCACGTAGCAATCATTTCTGATTCATCACCAGCAGCATATAACTTTCCACTCTGTGGCACCAGGCATGTTAATGAATCCCTTCCAGACAATCTCTAGTTAGCTCATGCTGGTTGGCATGCTGTTGCCTCGCCAACATAGACTGTTGTCTGAGCACATGGAAGACAGCGGTAAAACTACATAAAGATGGCCGTGAAATACTAGGTGCATTATGGGATGCAATAGGAAATCAATAAACTACCTCAAGCCTTTATATGGCTGTTATGTAACTATAGTTGGGCCCTTTTAAAGAGAAATACGAGCAAGAATTACAATAATTCATGGAACTTCTAATATTATACAGAAAACTTTATCCTCTATGTTGCCGTCAAACAATTCACTCATTTTACCTCAATTTTTTTTTTTTTTTGCAATTTACACATAATTCCTTTGAGGTAGATTGAGCAATACTTTTGCAGGGCTTCTGCTCTGGGCTACAGACTCTTTGTAACTTCATCAGACTCCTGTTGAAACAACGTGAGGGCCATTTATTTTCCCACTAACACCTACTGTATGTATAGGGCATTCCCTCCTATTGATACCTATGTAAGGAGCATTCCTACTCCTGCTGACACCTATTTTAGGAGCATTCCTACTCCCTCTGACACCTATGTAAGGAGCAGCCCTACTACCACTGACACTGATGTAAGGGTCATTCCTATTCCCACTGACACCTATGGAAGGAACATTCCTATTCCCACTGACACCTATGTAAGGAACATTCCTATTATTACTGACACCTATGTAAGGAACATTCCTACTCCAACTGACACCTATGTAAGGAACATTCCTACTCCCTCTGACACTTAAGTAAGGGGCATTAACCCCTACTGACATCTCTGTAAGGAGCATTCCTACTCCCTCTGACACCTATGTAAGGAGCATTCCTACTCCCTCTGACACTTATGTAAGGGGAATTCCCCCCTACTGACATCTATGTAAGGAGCATTCCTACTCCCTCTGACACCTATGTAAGGAGCATGCCTACTCCCACTTACACTGATATAAGGGGCATTACCTCCTACTGACAACTATGTAAGGAGCATTCCTACTCCCACTGATACCTACGTATAGGTCATTGACACCCAATTCACTGCATCTGCTATGCTTCTTCCAATTCACTTTGGTATACTTTGTATGCCACTGCCCTCCCTCAACTGCAATCTCAAGCATGTGAAGTTAAATGTTTCCAGATATGCAGAAAAGCATAAGTAAAGGAATAATTTAATATTTGTCGTGACCCTTTGTTTATGTTTTTGTTCATCTGTGAGACTCACACTTGCATGAATTAATTAAAGTAATTAATGTGCATTTTTGGAGTATGAAGACTGTGCTATATGTGTGTAGTGTATACAATGAGGCAGCAGCTTGTACCGATATATCAGGTACATTTTAAAATATCTGAAAAAGGTTAAAAATATCAGGTTTTCTTTAAAACTACAACCAGCTATTTTAACCCTTCCCTCTAAAGAAATTCTGCCCACCATTTCAGACCTTTAATGAAAAATGCCAGTTGCATGAGATTTGTCAGTAATGGGCCAACAAGTTGGGAGCCTCATCAACATTTTGCTATGGAGCCAGGCTGTGATTTGTATTTAGACTCAACTTCCCATTAATAGGCCGATTAGGCTACTTGACACTTCATCTGGGCTGCAAGTCATTTAGTTTGAAATGGATGCAGAGGTGCAAACTGCCTACTCTATACTGGAAATAATAAAGTAGGTCATAAAAGCTTTCCACACATTCATCTATGTGGCCCTTGGACAATCTAATTTTTCATCAGAATCAGTCTAGTTGAGTCGATACCTGTAAGCTTTAAAAGTGGGCAGATAAGCCATGCAACAATGGAATATTAGCTGAAAGGGTTTAAAATGATTTCTTTCTGCAGATAGTCTTAATTTTCACTGGTGATTTCAACATTAACTCTAAGAGTTCCAACTCACGTAGCTAAAAACTAAACTCAACTTGATACTTCTGTCTACTCGTCATGACTTTAATTCTTTCTCATGCTATATTTTGAAGCACAGGAACAAACTGACCAATTGGCAAAGTGCCATGCTGATTCCTAATGACAGCTGCACCGAAAACCTTATTTCTTATCTTTGCAAACAGCTTGTTATTCCCATCTAAAAGATGGAAAAGATGGGAGTGTCTCGAGACTCTCCCCACTGTGCTTCAGCTGCACCAATTTTTTACACAGTCCAAACACCTTCAGAATTCCTGGAACGCGCTTGAAATGCCAATAACAATTATACATCATCTTTATTATTTTGCATATATATATATATATCTATATATATAGATATATATCTATATATATATATCCATATATATAGATATATATCTATATATATAGATATATAGATATATATCTATATATATATATATAGATATATATCTATATATATATACACACAGTATACTGCATATACAAAGAAAAAAAGAACAATATGTATGTCTGATCAATGTGTTCTTTAAACCACTTTTTATCCAGTAGGCTCACTCCTTCCTTTATGACAGGAGCAGTGTTCAGGCTTTGGAGATGTGACAGTTTGTCTGACAACGGTTCATTTGCTTTTAAATTCTACCCAACTGAACTTGATATTATTCTATAGACAAGACTTTATTCTGATATATTTTAACAGATAAGGTTTTTTTTTTGTTTTTTTTTTAGTTAGATAACTAACTATTATACAAGAATTGCAGGTTATTCTTCTTTTAAGGTAAAGTAAAACATAAAGTAAGTTTTTTTTCCCCACTGTTATAACTGACCTGACACATGTGAGGCCTGGTGCAAGTTGTCCATGCATAGGAAAACGTTTTTTTGTCAAAGTCTTCCAATAATTGGCTTTTGTATGGACTACCAGTAACTCTCGAGGCTGACACAGTGATTACATAACCAGGAAACAGGCAGACTGAATCTTGGCCATGACTGTGGAACTATAGATGTCTAGTGACTCGAGGATCTCAAGCCTAAGGGGTACACTTGAAAGCACTAATGCAATGGCATGGACTTCTACCCTGTCAGTGTCATGGATGTGTTTTTAGACCTTCTTTAAGCGCCCATTAAGTGGTTAACGGGATCCTGATTGGTCCTTCTGAGTTTACTTACAATACAGTATGTGAGCAGATACTACAAGGTACCTGTTGGAATCTTTCCAGGGTAACCCCCAATGCCTTGGCACCTGCTGTAACTGCAGCCTTTCTCAACTAGGGTGCCTCTTTGGCTTTGTCAGGGGTGATTCCTTGGGCGTTATTTAGACATCATGCTGTTCTACAAACACCTAAATATCCGTTTGAGTAAGCTAAGCCTATTGTATCATGCAGATATTGTAGTAGAAGGTAATATTCGGATGTGCAATCGGAGGGAGCACACTGTCTACTTGAAGTGACACTAAACTCAGGAGTTAAATCTTAAAAATGCATTTAAGCACCCTAACTATTAAGAAAAATGTATCTCATTTGTGTATCACTCGGCTGTAGATCCTCCAATCATCTCTGAATTGGTGCTGACACTGTCCTTCCTTCTGGAAGATGGCTAATTTTGTTCCCCATGGTCCCTGTGTGTGTTGTAAAGTAACCACTGCTCCAAGCTCGCTCTCATGATAGACTACAATCAGAGGTTTAGTTTACTCATTTGTATTGAGACTGTAGTCCATCATGGGAGTGATCTTGGAGTGGTGGCTACTTTAAAACACACAGAGGGAGAACAAAAAGTAGCCACCCTCCAGAAGGAAGGACGGTGTCAGAATGAATTAAGAGATGATCCGAGGATCTACAGCTGAGTGATACACAAATAAGATACATTTTTGTTAATAGCTTGGGTACTTGAATGCAATTTTAAGGTATAACTCCTGAGTTTAGTGTCACTTTAATGTTCATCACTATATTTTAACAGTACTAACCAACAAGAAAGAGAAAAAATGTATTGATTTTATGTTTCATGAGAGACAATTGGAAGGATTTTTTTGTATTAAAACTAGAGTAGACATAAACTTGATGGAGTTGCCCATAGTAACCAATCAGCTTCTCTCTTCAGCTGGTTCAGTTAAGCTTTGAAAATGAAAGAGAGAAGCTGACTGGTTGCCATGCACAGCTGCTCCTTGATAAATTACCCACAATGAGTCTTCTGACTCCTCTCATTGTCCTTCTATAACTTTGTAGGCTAGGTTTTGCCCCTCATCCTTACTATGCAACCACACACTTGCTTTTTCTTGTTTGTGGTATATACGTTTTTGCTGTGATAAGTAAAACATAATCATACTCATACTGCAAAATTTACTGAGACAATTATAGTGTTTTATTCAGCCATAAAAGTTGCATGAAAACATAATATTTACTCACTATATTTTACTGCAAAATATGTTTTTATACTCAAGTTCTTGTTAATGAAAGCATTATAATTTACTCAATGCATAATGATTTACTATATTATATGGTTGTACAAAACTGCCAGAAACAATGACATACAGTAAAACATATAATACAGAGATCTTGTTGGTATTGTTATTAGGAGCTTTGGCCCATTACCTGCTCAGCTGTACTTCACCTGACCACCATCTTCTGCCATTCTTAACTGTTCTATGTTCATGCCCAAAAACATTGGTGACTTTAGGACAACACATGTGTATTTTGCATCTTTAGAAACCCACGGTATTATATATACCAATCTCACACCAAAAAACCCCCCTGCTTAATAGACTACGATGAAGCACATGGAAAGAACATGGAAAATATAAAAAGGGAAACAAATGCAGCGCTTAAAAACATATTTTATTGAACAAGAGCCATCTTAAAGGATTATTGAAATAATCTAGCTATTATACACAAAGGGTGCTCTGAACTACTCTGAACTACTCTCTGCATCAGCTTCAGTAATTCAGTTGTATAAATACATATATTTCCAGGTCTGTTCATCTGTGCTCTATCCATTGCATGAATATGATGCAAGTCACTCCACAATATATAGGGGTTGCAACTAAAAAAATATGGTTGCCACCCATAACATAAGTCCCCTTATGGAGATTTACATTTTAACTTAGACCCCCTGATAGAGACCATTCCATGCTGCTGAAACATATTATAAATGTTGTCTCTGGCATTATCAATTATGGAAAATGATACCATAGGCACTAGGATGCTAAAAGGGACAACAATGAAGTCAAGGGGTTATTTCCGGTTAAAGTGGAAACTCACTTTAACAGTTAGATATGAATTGTCTACACTGGCAAGTTGTTTCACAGAGCTGCGCACTGGAGTCTGAGATCTAAGATTTTAGCTACAGGCGAATTTTAATATTATGGTGTCATGCATTCTTACAGACTGTGTTCTGCTTCTTCATAAAAGTGCACTACTCCAAAACAATTCAGATTATTGTAATTTTATCAGTAAGATTTGTTTTCTGAATGCTTGCTATACTCATTATTACTTGCCTTATTGATTGAGCCTGTATGATTTGTACCAGACCTCAGAAGGCTATCCTTGGAGAAAATTTTACTAAATGTAATAGATTTTGAGAGGCAATGCCATATATTCAAAAGTTACCCCTAGCCTATTGATAGTCCAGCTTTGCATAAATACTAGAAAAATGGAATGCCATGCTACCTGAATCATATGTCATATAATGCTGTATACCAATCCAATGGATTCCTCCTTTTTCTTACACTAAAAAACTAAAACCTATTAAATAGTGTACAAACTGGGTAAAGTATATCTAAAGCATTTTTTGGATAGTGCAGAGAAGGATCAAAACCCCCTGTCAGGATTTTATTGCTGTCTGTGTACCTGCTGGGGAGAGTTACCCTCTCTTTGCCTTGAAGATTACTGGCACCGGGACTGAAGTGAGGGAAAATGCAAAATGTTCATTTGTCACCAGAATAGGAACTCTTTCAATGGGATTTCTTGTGCAGTTTTCCAGGATTTCCTTATTTCTTTCCTTTAAACAGATTTCCTCACACCTTTGTTGAGTCTGTTGAGACAGGAAGTAAAGGAAAATCTCCCCATACAGCAAAAGCAAATCCAAAAATGTGGCTTAAGATATACCTTTGACCCCTGTAAGGTTTTATTTTATTTATTTGTTTTGCTGCATTTGTTGCATGGAAGGGCGGGATACCCTAGGAAGATTCCCCTTTACCTTCATGACAGCTATAGCATTTGCCATTTCCTCTTACTTTCTGTCCTGGTGACATTGGTCCCCAGGACAAATAGAGAGAGAGAAACTTGCTACAGCAAAAAAAGCTTGACAGAGATTCTGCCCTTTTCTACCATATTCAAATGTAACAAACAATTGTTTAAGCTTTAGACACACTTATTTATTTATTTACATAAAATACCAGTTCTCAGCAGGTAACACCATCGTGATGGTCTTGTAGGAGAGGTCAGAGATACAGCTATGATCTTTGGAGTCTTCTGAATCGAGAGGGTTATTTCAAGTCTAAAAGCTTTTTGGGGGGTTTTGGATAGTGTGGTGAAGGGTTAACAACCCTGTCACATTATATTGCTGACATTCAGATTCAGACAGATTCAACCTCCCTATTTGTATCGGTAACCACTGTCACTGGGACTGTAAGTGCAAGGAAGTCGCAATTTTTTTGTTTTTCAAAGAATAATTTACAATATTGCTATTGTGATGGAGTGTGTTTAGAAAGGACTCAGATATATATACTTAATAAATATTTATTTAATTATAATAAAAAAATCCCATAGTTCAATATAAAACAATCCACTTGTAGTAACATTCATATAGTTCTCCAGATGTCAGTATACTG
>NW_017306651.1:237694-290601 GCF_000935625.1 Nanorana parkeri | reverse complement strand
TTTTTTTATTATAATTAAATAAATATTTATTAAGTATATATATCTGAGTCCTTTCTAAACACACTCCATCACAATAGCAATATTGTAAATGATTCTTTGAAACTCAATAATTAGGAGGTGTGGACTCAGGTCACCTTGGCTGAGATCGGGAAGTGCTATTACTGGAATTGCAATTTTTTTGTTGCCACCTGGACACTAAAAGAGGAGAAATATTCCATTGAGGACATAGAGAAAGGAATTTATCAAAACTGGAGCAGACAAAATCTGGAGCAGTTGTCCAGGGCAACCAGTCAGCTTCTCTCTTTCATTTTCAAATCTTAACTGAACACAGCTGCTGCAGATTTTGTCTGCTCCAGTTTTGATAAATTCCCCTCACAGTATATTCCAGTGACAACTGTGTCAGTAGAGCTGAATATACTTTTTGCAATGTCTTGGTTGCACCTTACTACACATTTTACTCTAATATTTAATATCTGATCATCTAAATTCAAAGGCTTCTTTTTGTTAAAAACCTTTCACTGCAGAAACAACAGTGGATATTTGATTTGTATTTACTACACTCTAGAGAGTTTGGGTTACTCTGACCTGAGCAGATGTCCAACTGCTTTTCACATATGCCCTTCCTAACATTAAACAGATATATTTTGGATTATTACCACCACAAGACATTATGCGGAAACCAAAAATAAATTGTGACATTGTAGCTTAAACTGTTCTGCTCAGATAATGGGTAGAAGATAATGAGAGCACTGACAGACAAAAGGTCGCTAGCACTGGGGGTAGTCCTCGTTATGACTGCGCTTGTAGCCGGTGCTTTTTTGCTTCAATCTCCTTGCTCAACAATAAAGTTTGTCCTCATAAAGTATTTGCAGCTAGGCTAAATGGAGAACTTCAGAAGACTTAAACCACGTTTTGTCCATAGAGCTTTTAATTGAGCAGCATGCACCAGCTTCTAGTGTCTCTGCATCTTTACAATGTAATTGCTTCATTAATTGCCTTCATTCAATGAGCTACTGTCTGGGAGAACCACTATCGCTGCAACTTAATTCCCAGTTTTGAAAAAGACTACATTCAGATTGTGTTATCTCCTCTTCCCTATAGTCCATTGTTTAAAGGAAGCATCTGAAGTAACCATGAATATGTCAGGATAACATGGATAACCTCGAAGATCAGCAGACATACTTGTCTAATATATTTGGGGGGACATTGCATAGAAAAGGTCCATTTGTTTTAGCAAAATTATTTGTTTTTCTTGAGAAAAGGATAGAACACCTTCCTCCTAAGTTATGTAGATATGAAAAGGGAGAGGTGTTTGTAGTCCAAATTAGAAACACACACTAGGATAACTGTTCCTCCATAAATACAATAGAGTAAGTGACCGTTATCATCCTAGGACAGGAAGTGTGTTATTGGCAGGATCACCAGGAGAAAATAATTAACAAAAAAAAACCCATTCGGTAGTCTCTAAACCCAACCAAGTTTAGCACCTGTTCTTAGGGGGGCTGTAGGGAGAGAGAATGAACAAAGTGGGCCCTCTTCTACTTTTTCCCCCAAGTGGTGGAACACCAGGGCCCAGTCACACATGCTAACGCTGCAACCCTGGTAGTTCCGCTAGTGTTTCCAAGGCAGTCTATGGCACATAGGTCAAAACACAGTATATAGAAGAGTGCAACTACCTCAATAACTAAATAAATAAATGGATAGATAAATGCTGTACAGCCTGCTATAACTGGCTGAATAATTAGGATTGGAGTGGTAAATGTGTGACTTACAGTTAGGATGTCATCGGTCAGCAAACGAAGTCCCTGCAGTCACGTAGGGGTAACGATACTGGTCCGTATGCTACTGGTCTGGAGTGTCCAGGTTATCCCCGGGGTATCCCCAGAAACCGCGTCATTAGCTTAAACTGTTCTGCTCAGATAATGGGTAGAAGATAATGAGAGCACTGACAGACAAAAGGTCGCTAGCACTGGGGGTAGTCCTCGTTATGACTGCGCTTGTAGCCGGTGCTTTTTTGCTTCAATCTCCTTGCTCAACAATAAAGTTTGTCCTCATAAAGTATTTGCAGCTAGGCTAAATGGAGAACTTCAGAAGACTTAAACCACGTTTTGTCCATAGAGCTTTTAATTGAGCAGCATGCACCAGCTTCTAGTGTCTCTGCATCTTTACAATGTAATTGCTTCATTAATTGCCTTCATTCAATGAGCTACTGTCTGGGAGAACCACTATCGCTGCAACTTAATTCCCAGTTTTGAAAAAGACTACATTCAGATTGTGTTATCTCCTCTTCCCTATAGTCCATTGTTTAAAGGAAGCATCTGAAGTAACCATGAATATGTCAGGATAACATGGATAACCTCGAAGATCAGCAGACATACTTGTCTAATATATTTGGGGGGACATTGCATAGAAAAGGTCCATTTGTTTTAGCAAAATTATTTGTTTTTCTTGAGAAAAGGATAGAACACCTTCCTCCTAAGTTATGTAGATATGAAAAGGGAGAGGTGTTTGTAGTCCAAATTAGAAACACACACTAGGATAACTGTTCCTCCATAAATACAATAGAGTAAGTGACCGTTATCATCCTAGGACAGGAAGTGTGTTATTGGCAGGATCACCAGGAGAAAATAATTAACAAAAAAAAACCCATTCGGTAGTCTCTAAACCCAACCAAGTTTAGCACCTGTTCTTAGGGGGGCTGTAGGGAGAGAGAATGAACAAAGTGGGCCCTCTTCTACTTTTTCCCCCAAGTGGTGGAACACCAGGGCCCAGTCACACATGCTAACGCTGCAACCCTGGTAGTTCCGCTAGTGTTTCCAAGGCAGTCTATGGCACATAGGTCAAAACACAGTATATAGAAGAGTGCAACTACCTCAATAACTAAATAAATAAATGGATAGATAAATGCTGTACAGCCTGCTATAACTGGCTGAATAATTAGGATTGGAGTGGTAAATGTGTGACTTACAGTTAGGATGTCATCGGTCAGCAAACGAAGTCCCTGCAGTCACGTAGGGGTAACGATACTGGTCCGTATGCTACTGGTCTGGAGTGTCCAGGTTATCCCCGGGGTATCCCCAGAAACCGCGTCATCGGCTGGCCAGGCCGAGCCGCGGCAGCTGGAGCAGGAAAAGAAAACCTTGCCCGGCAGTAGGAAACCGCACTGAAGAGTGTGTATCAGTGCGGTGTGCGGCGTGAACACTGGAGGGTCAAACACACTGTATCCGTCGGTGCTCGTGAGTTCAGGGGAGATGTACTGTGGGATGAGACACCCCTGTGGGTTGTAGACTTGTGCGCCGTCAAAAAATTTGTTCTGTTTCGTTTTGTTTCGGAATATCCGTTATTTCGTATTTCGTAATTCGTAACTGAACTCAATTCGGATTCGTACGAAATACGAATTTTCGTTAGTGACGGTTATATTTTCGTAACTTTACGAACATTCGTTATGATGAAGTTAAAAAGCAAAATACCTTTGTTAATATTGGAGTGGTAGTTGTTTTTTTTATCCGAAATACGAATTCCGTTAACGGATTCCGGATCCGAATTTCGTATTTCGTATTTTAAAAAAAATACCTTCAACTCCAATATAAATGTACTTTGCTTTTTAACTTCAATATAAAACGAATGTTCGTAACGGAACAAAAATACGTCAACGGAATTTTGTATTTACTGCTTGTATTGTAATGCAACTCTCAGCAGCAGAAGAGAACCTCTGATTGGTCAACCAAAATGAAATACGAATTCCGTTAACGGATTCCGTATTCCGAATTCCGTATTTCGGATACTGGAGGGTCAAACACACTGTATCCGTCGGTGCTCGTGAGTTCAGGGGAGATGTACTGTGGGATGAGACACCCCTGTGGGTTTCGTATTTACTGCCTGTATTTGTAATGCAACTCTCAGCAGCAGAAGAGAACCTCTGATTGGTCAACCAAAACGAAATACGAATTCCGTTAACGGAACTCTGAAAGTCACTGACAGCCACAGGTACAAATGATCAGTAATCAATCAGAAAGCCTCTTGTTCATGTGATCACTATAACAGCTTGCACTGCAGGCTAACACACTCCTGCTAACTGTGTGGCAAAGGCCTAGTGTTAGCCAGGAAGTGCTGTTGCTGGCAGGACCTCCACAGAAGAAACTTTGCAACAGATTCACAAGAAAATGATTTGCTTAAGAAAACTTTAGGCTGGGTTCACACCTATGCATATCGAATATGCGCGTTTGTCGTGCGTTTCGTGACGTGTGTTTTTACCGTGATTTGCGGTAAAAAACGTGCGACAGACGTGCGTTTCTGAGGGCTACTTGGCTGTATCCCAATGGAAACACGCAACAAAAACGCCCCAAAGAAGCTCCTGTACTTCTTTGGGCGTAGGGCATTTTGTAGCGCGTTCATACGTCCTGTAATAAGCCCAGGTGTGAACCATACCCATAGGAAATAATGGGATTTCGGTGTTTGAACGTTTTGCAGAGCGTTCCAACGCGCTACAAAACGCCCAGGTGTGAACCAGGCCTAGACATGATGCCAAACATACCGAAAAATAAGTTTTTAGGCTAAGTTCAAACCTGCACTACACTGCACGACACCCGGGATGTCCGTCCCTGGATCCCGCAGTCCTGTACAATGCAGGCAGCGATTGCCGCGCGGCCCCATTGATTTCAATGGGGTGACATCCGCGTGGCAATCGCAGACAAAAGATACAGGTACCTTTTTTTTTGCGATACATGACACGTGGCTGTTTTAGTCATTATTAGAAAATAATGGCACCCACAGTGCGATTGGTTCACACATTGGCGACTCCTGACCGCACAGCAATCCGTGCGGATTCATGCACGATCGCCACGGTGAAAAGTTGCATAGGTGTGAACCTAGCCTTAAGTTTACATACACTTGAATATTTTTATTAACCTTTTTGTTTCTTAGATCTGTCATATATAACGTAAACACAAAGAGCCATTTTCCCGCACCTGCATCTTACTTATTTACAAACACAAACACCTTTTAAAGTGAAACACTGTATTTATTCATTTATGTTCACTTCGTTTCATATTATTGTGTACCTCCAAAGAAACGGGCATTCTTTTCCTGCTATACATTTTTTTTAGCTTAGCGTCTGTGCTGGAAGGAACAACGCCAAAGGTTTTTATGCTGTGAGCTTAAAAAGCTGAATCAGGTCTAGATAATGAGGTTATTAAACGATCTCTAGATTACAATGTTTGGGCTAATACTTCTGAATATATGTTGCACAATACACAATTTAAGATGGTCATTAGGCCCCTGGCATTGCTATATGTGGGACACCACTAGTCAGTCCGGCAGTTTTCGAAGATTCTGCACACTTGCACTTTTCATTAAATGACCACATACTGCATGTTGTAACACTTATCATCAGTCTGGGAAACAAAAGCAACACAGAGCGCCTCCATAGTGTAAAACTTTTATTTGATGAGTACAACACGCAAGTGAAAATGTACTTACACGAAAGCCAATGATCATAAGCGTAAAAGGAAACGATAAAATATAAAATGGAGATTTTATATTTTATTGTTTCCTTTTACGCTTATGATCATTGGCTTTCGTGTAAGTAAATTTTCACTTGCGTGTTGTACTCATCAAATAAAAGTTTTACACTATGGAGGCGCTCTGTGTTGCTTTTGTTTCCCAGATCGATGGTCGTTGTTGACCGGTGGGAGCTGCCTCTATGGTGTACCAATGAACTTTACAGCCGGATTTCTCTGCAAACCGGGGGCGCCGGTATTGCTTTTTTCACTTATCATCAGTGTGTTTATGATTGTCTGCAGTTTGAAGTCAGAATAGAGATATGGTGAGCTTTCACTAGTAGAGTTTCCAGTACCCAACTAACTAAGGTATTACCAAATCAAATGACATTTTATTTTTTCATAATAATTATAGGAAGCAAACTGGTGAGCCAATGTATTGGTGCCTATGCAAAAATGAAATACAGGTTTTAGGTATTAATGGCTTTTCACCAAGGTTATTAGATCATCTGATTCATCCAAGATATATCTTAACCAATTCAGTTGGATATTGGTTTATATAGAAGCATTCATCTCAACCTCATGAGATGAGACACCTTTAGAACATACTAGGTAGGCAAATGACATGTCCATATCATGAAACAAGCAGAATACAAAACAATTACAATTAAGCCTATAAGTGCTTTTTTCACCACTTATTTTCCTTTACACTGCCTTTTCAAAATAACAAATGCATTTGGAGGTTGGATAACAGGTTTAGTGTAGTATAACACTTTTGAGAGTTAAGTAATACATTTTATATAGAGATCTATACATAGAACAAAAATGAGAGACAACTGAAGAGGGAAGAGGGACGAGGGACAGATGGGTTTGATTTAAAAAAAAAAAGAGATAGTTGGGAGATAATTAGAATTACTTTTAAAATCTACAATCTAACTTTAAATGTGTGCTCATGGAAGCTGGTGCAGCACCAGAGTCCAGTCAGTTTCCAGTTGCATTTAGTGCAGACAGAGTGGACTCCATTACGGCTGTCTGCAGGGTTCATTGAACTCCCCGAGCGGTGTGTCTGTACAGAACAGGAGTGTTTAGCCTAAGAGCTCACAACGGTGGAAGGCAAAAGAATGAGCTAGATGTCATATTTATCAATGGCAGAAATTCTAAATTTTCCCATAATATGGCTGCCTGCATCTGCAAAAACAAATTTTGGAAAGTGTGGGAGGCGGAGCAGTCTGACAGGAGGCTGGTGGCAGGACAGGATATTCAATTACCTAATACAGACCATGGCCTAGAGCAGTAGTTTTGCCAGAGCTGACAAACAGTTAACCACACATAATGCTGCTCACTATAAGTAACACATTCCTAAGTATTATTTCAGTGTACCTCCCCTGCCTGTCAGTGTTATCCAACTGCGTCCTCATTCTTTCTGTCCCTCCACCCTTGTGGTGGAATAGTGGACTGTGTATTTACAGTGTACACACCCTGGTTCCATACACCTATATTAGCATAGCAGTTTGTCAGTTTGCTTATGCAGAGTTATAAAAATGTCTTTTTTAGCCTCTTTGTTCCTGCCTCTGCATGCCTAAGTCTATTGCTACCTAGGTAGTAGTTCTTGTTTTCTTTCTCCAGTCCTAATAAATCAGCTCATTGGCACACTTTCATTAAGTTCCGTACACATGATTTGCAAGATTTTCATCTAAAACCAACCTAAAGTGATAACAGGCATAGGAGATCAATACATTTCTTGCAAACACATTGGGAGCTCCAGAACCAGGGCCCACAATCTGATCAGGTCAGTAGCAGCACGTTGCATCTGCCTCCAACACATTTCCTGGTTCCTCAATGTTATGTGGTCCTCACTGACAAGTAGAACAGTGTAGTAGACCAGAATAGGTGGACTACAACTATGACTGCAGAACTCCAAATCAACATCTACATATTAAACTTATAAGTTCGGGGGTTGCAGGGACATGCAGAAACAAAATCCATAGATGCGCGTCATGTCTGCTGTCACTTTAGCATCAATACAGATAGAGTTTAAGCTTTGTCCAGTCTACTCATACCTTATTCTAATCGATTCAACAATGTGAAAACCATACCAGCTTTTTAGAAGTTACACCCTAAAGTTGTTTCTACCCAACTGAAATTTGGGAGGTGTAAGGTAGGTTTACCAGGCACATAAGAGGACACTTATCATCATTTCCCAAGATCAGCATGCTCGCTTGGTTGAAATGAAAACAATGTTATCCTCTTAATATTGATACCAATAATTGATACCAAGACTGTGTTCTTAATTTATATCTTTCATAGAAGAAACGTTCTTCAAGGTTAGGCACCACTAACATCAATATTGTATCTATCAGCAGATACTTCTGAGCTGACTAATTTACTAGCTTTTTATGTCTCTTAGGGAATTCACTGGCCAAATCTGACTCAGGTGTCCTGGATCCTGCCAGCCCTGCCATATAGCATTGTTTGTTTTACTGCAATCACTATAATCTAAAATTAATGAAAAATTTAAAAGTGGTCATTAGGTCCCTTCAGAATGGCTGTGGCAAAAAAGAGTTGCTGGACTCTTACATAGGGAAATCTCACAGGTACAGAGCCCAGGGGGAGCTAAGGGGTGATTCAGTAGATCGATATCTACTCTGATTTAAAATATTAAAGTATTCTAGCCCCTTTATTGATGTGGTCAGGTGTAGTTCTCCCAGTTTTGTTCAAGTCTTGTAAAAAGAAGCAATAAGAGGGTAACATTGATTTCATTGGCTTGAGAAACAATAACCAGAAAAGTTTAAATTATACTTAAAGTAAAAAAACCTTGTTTCTATTTTTTGGACATAAAGGGGAATTGTTAAAACCCCTGTCAAGTTTTTTTTTGCTGTTTGTGCCTGAGTAGATTTCACTTTACTTCCTGTCTCTGAGGCTAAACAGAAGGTGGAAGTCATGAGTCATATGAGTCCCCTGGATTCAAGAGCTACTACTAATACTCTTTTATTCAGAGACCACTTCCAGTATAGAAATGTAACAGTCTATGTAACTATCCAAGGTCCATTTTATAGAGAAGCATCAGATGAATGTGTTGACCTTGTAACCTTATACATTACACTCATACAAAGTACAAAAATATATTGACACCACTTTTGAACATAGAAACATAAAGATAAAAGAATGACTATAATTACCTTCTATGTCTTGCATATTTACCACTAACATGGCCACTGCCATCGCAGCCAGGAGTAGGGCAGCTGTAGAGAAGGAACAAGGAATAAAGATGTAGTCGGTGTATATCTTGGATAAAACACTAGACCTGGCTTCATTTATCAGACACTGGCAGGGCATGATAAGACTTCTAAAACTGGTATTTTGATATCTCTGCACTAACAGCACACAGGTGATATTTAATTCAACACTCAATATTGAGAGGTAAGTTAGAGACAAACCTGTATCTGTGTGAATTGTAGACGGGTTAATTACAAGCAATTCTTCACTATCTGTTAGCTCTATACAGGTGAATTACATGGATGCTTTAGATACTCGCCCTAGCGACGTAGTTTAAAGGAAAGTGTCTTTCTGTAGAAGTTGCGGACAGGCGAGGTAGATGGATGTTCTAGATCCCTGCACTAGATGCAGACAAGTGATTTACGGGGTATCTTTCTTTTCCAGTAGATTCAGAAAGGTATCCTCTGTTCTAGTTAAAGATGAATGAAAAGGTGGAATGCTCTAGGTTCTTCCATATCATTCGCCAATTATTCTATTAAAGCACATAATTTTACCTATCAAGGGATACAGAACAACCTTCCATTACTTAGCTGCAGAAAAATGCTCATGTTTAGTGTACAATGAATAGGCTTTAACTGTGCCATGTATATAGCCTAAGAATGACTGCACTTATTTAAAAGATGGCAGAATTACAGTCATTCCGATTAATGTTGCAATCATGAAATTAAATAAAATCGAAGGGAGTTTTCCAATAAAACCCCAGCTTTCCGCAGCTTCTCAGTTCTACATATACCAGGAAAAACTCAAATTTCTCCTCCAGCATCACCCGTTGGCAAATTTACTGTAGTGGATCACCATCTAAATAAATATAGGCTTCGGTCCGAAGATGCAAACAGCAAGACAAACAACCTTAGTGTTGATAAGGGGACTGTGGACAGTAGGATCAGCACAAATGAATGAGATGAATGCATATGCCTGACTTAATGTGCAGACTGTAAATCAGGTGTGTGCCTGTGCTGGAATTCAAGTGCAGGGAGGTAACATAGTTGGGCGCCTAAATCTGTATTAAAGTGTAGTCAATTAAATAGATGGGTCCTTAAATTTGAAATAAACTGTAGACAAGTGAGTTAATTAAGGGCATATACCTGAATTTGAGCAAAGATAGGTGAGTTAGATGGGTGTATAAACCTGAATGTTAAATCTATATTAGAGTACAGGCAGTAATTCAGGTGGTGTCTGTACCGGAGTGAAAATGCAGACAGGTGAATTAGATGGGTCCCTAATCCATATTAAAGTGCAGACAGGTGAACTAGATTGATGCTTAAACCTAAATAAAAATGCAGACAGGTAAGTTGGATTGGTGCCTGTACCAAATTTAAGTTCAGACATCTAAAGCTGGCCATACACCTATAGATTAGCTGCAGATTTCCTATGGTCAGATGGAAAAAGTGCAGCAGATTCCTCCATCTACGCTAAGCTGTGTGGATGGAGCAATCTCCCACTGGGACAAGCTTCAGTATCTTGCTAGTCGGCCACACTGGCTCTCAAAATTCCTGAACAATGCCTGCATTCAATCAGATTGTTCAGGTATTTTGAAAGCCAGCGCTGCTGACTAGCAAGATACTGAAGCTTGGCCCAGTGGGAGATTCCTCCATCCACGCAGTTTAGTGTAGATGGAGGAATCTGTTGCACTTTTTCCATCTGACCATAGAAAATCTGCAGATAATCTATAGGTGTATGGCCAGCTTTAGTTAGATGAGCACCTGTACATGATCTAACGTGCAGACAGGTGAGTTAGCTGAGTCCCTAAATCCATATTGAAGTGAAGACAGGTGAGTTAGGTATGTGACTGTACATGAGCTAAAAGGTGAGTGCAGAAAGGTGAGTTAAATTAATGTCTAAATCTATAATAAAGTGCAGACAGGTTAACTATATAGGCACATGTACCAGCATTACCAGGTAACTTAGATTAGTGTTTGAGTCTGCATTAAGGCGCAGACAAATGAGTAAGATGGGTGAGTAAACCTGATTTAAAGTGCAAACTGGTAAGTTAGATGAGTGCCTATACCTGAATGAAAGTGCAGACAGATGAGTTAGATGAATGCCTATACCTGAATTAAAGTGCAGACAGAATAGTTAGATGGGTTGCTGTGCCTGAATTAAAGTGCAGACAGATGAGTTAGATGAATGCCTATACCTAAATTAAAGTGCAGACAGATGAGTTAAATGAGTACCTATACCAGAATTAAAGTGCAGACAGATTAGTTAGATGGGTGACTGTACCTGAATTAAAGTGCAGAAAGATAGGTTAGATAAGTGACTATAACTGAATTAAAGGGTAGAGAGGTGAGGTATATGAGTGCCTATACCTGCATTAAAGTGCAGACAGATGAGTTAGATTAAGTTTATACCTGTATTAAAGTGCAGACAGATGAGTTAGATGAGTGTGTATTCCTGAATTAAAGTGCAGGCAGATTAGTTATATGGGTGGCTGTACCTGAATTAGCATGCACACAGATGAGTTACATAAGTGCATGTACTTGAATTAAAGTGCAGAAAGATAGGCTAGATAAGTGACTATAACTGAATTAAAGGGTAGAGTGGTGAGGTATATGAGTGACTATACCAACATTAAAGTGCAGACAGATGAGTTAGATTTGTGCCTATACCTGAATTAAAGTGCAGACAGATGAGTTAGATTTGTGCCTATACCTGAATTAAAGTGCAGACAGATGAGTTAGATGAATGCCTATACCTGAATTCAAGTGCAGACAGAATAGTTAGATGGGTTGCTGTGCCTGAATTAAAGTGCAGACATATGAGTTAGATGGGTGCCTATACTTGAGTTAAAGTGCAGACAGGTGAGTTAGATAAAGTGTATACCTAAATTAAAGTGCAGACAGATGAGTTAAATGAGTACCTATACCAGAATTAAAGTGCAGACAGATTAGTTAGATGGGTGACTGTACCTGAATTAACATGCACACAGATGAGTTAGATGAGTGTATGTACCTGAATTAAAGTGCAGAAAGATAGCTTAGATAAGTGACTATAACTGAATTAAAGGGTAGAGAGGTGAGGTATATGAGTGCCTATACCTGCATTAAAGTGCAGACAGATGAGTTAGATTAAGTTTATACCTGTATTAAAGTGCAGACAGATGAGTTAGATGAGTGTGTATTCCTGAATTAAAGTGCAGGCAGATTAGTTATATGGGTGGCTGTACCTGAATTAGCATGCACACAGATGAGTTACATAAGTGCATGTACTTGAATTAAAGTGCAGAAAGATAGGCTAGATAAGTGACTATAACTGAATTAAAGGGTAGAGTGGTGAGGTATATGAGTGACTATACCAACATTAAAGTGCAGACAGATGAGTTAGATTTGTGCCTATACCTGAATTAAAGTGCAGACAGATGAGTTAGATTTGTGCCTATACCTGAATTAAAGTGCAGACAGATGAGTTAGATGAATGCCTATACCTGAATTCAAGTGCAGACAGAATAGTTAGATGGGTTGCTGTGCCTGAATTAAAGTGCAGACATATGAGTTAGATGGGTGCCTATACTTGAGTTAAAGTGCAGACAGGTGAGTTAGATAAAGTGTATACCTAAATTAAAGTGCAGACAGATGAGTTAAATGAGTACCTATACCAGAATTAAAGTGCAGACAGATTAGTTAGATGGGTGACTGTACCTGAATTAAAGTGCAGAAAGATAGGTTAGATAAGTGACTATAACTGAATTAAAGGGTAGAGAGGTGAGGTATATGAGTGCCTATACC
This sequence comes from Nanorana parkeri, assembly GCF_000935625.1. Classification (NCBI taxonomy): domain Eukaryota; kingdom Metazoa; phylum Chordata; class Amphibia; order Anura; family Dicroglossidae; genus Nanorana; species Nanorana parkeri. The sequence goes on along the minus strand of NW_017306651.1, from coordinate 278,102 downwards.
TGCATTAAAGTGCAGACAGATGAGTTAGATTAAGTCTATACCTGTATTAAAGTGCAGACAGATGAGTTAGATTTGTGTTTATTACTGAATTAAAGTGCAGGCAGATTAGTTATATGGGTGGCTGTACCTGAATTAGCATGCACACAGATGAGTTAGATGAGTGTATGTACCTGAATTAAAGTGCAGAAAGATAGCTTAGATAAGTGACTATAACTGAATTAAAGGGTAGAGAGGTGAGGTATATGAGTGCCTATACCTGCATTAAAGTGCAGACAGATGAGTTAGATTAAGTCTATACCTGTATTAAAGTGCAGACAGATGAGTTAGATTTGTGTTTATTACTGAATTAAAGTGCAGGCAGATTAGTTATATGGGTGGCTGTACCTGAATTAGCATGCACACAGATGAGTTAGATGAGTGTATGTACCTGAATTAAAGTGCAGAAAGATAGGTTAGATAAGTGACTATAACTGAATTAAAGGGTAGAGAGGTGAGGTATATGAGTGCCTATACCTGCATTAAAGTGCAGACAGATGAGTTAGATTAAGTTTATACCTGTATTAAAGTGCAGACAGATGAGTTAGATGAGTGTGTATTCCTGAATTAAAGTGCAGGCAGATTAGTTATATGGGTGGCTGTACCTGAATTAGCATGCACACAGATGAGTTACATAAGTGCATGTACTTGAATTAAAGTGCAGAAAGATAGGCTAGATAAGTGACTATAACTGAATTAAAGGGTAGAGTGGTGAGGTATATGAGTGACTATACCAACATTAAAGTGCAGACAGATGAGTTAGATTTGTGCCTATACCTGAATTAAAGTGCAGACAGATGAGTTAGATTTGTGCCTATACCTGAATTAAAGTGCAGACAGATGAGTTAGATGAATGCCTATACCTGAATTCAAGTGCAGACAGAATAGTTAGATGGGTTGCTGTGCCTGAATTAAAGTGCAGACATATGAGTTAGATGGGTGCCTATACTTGAGTTAAAGTGCAGACAGGTGAGTTAGATAAAGTGTATACCTAAATTAAAGTGCAGACAGATGAGTTAAATGAGTACCTATACCAGAATTAAAGTGCAGACAGATTAGTTAGATGGGTGACTGTACCTGAATTAACATGCACACAGATGAGTTAGATGAGTGTATGTACCTGAATTAAAGTGCAGAAAGATAGCTTAGATAAGTGACTATAACTGAATTAAAGGGTAGAGAGGTGAGGTATATGAGTGCCTATACCTGCATTAAAGTGCAGACAGATGAGTTAGATTAAGTCTATACCTGTATTAAAGTGCAGACAGATGAGTTAGATTTGTGCCTATACCTGAATCAAAGTGCAGACAGATGAGTTTGATGAGTCCCTATACCTGCATTAAAGTGCAGACAGATGAGTTAGATGGGTGCCTATACCTGAGTTAAAGTGCAGACAGAATAGTTAGATGTGTGGCTGTACCTGAATTAAAGTGCAGACAGATGAATTGGATGAGTGTCTATAAAGTGCAGACAGATGAGTTAGATTTGTGCCTATACCTGAATTAAAGTGCAGATAGATGAGTTAGATTTGTGCCTATACCTGAATTAAAGTGCAGACAGATGAGTTAGATTTGTGCCTATACCTGAATTAAAGTGCAGACAGATGAGTTCGATGAGTCCCTATACCTGCATTAAAGTGCAGACAGATGAGTTAGATGTGTGCCTGTACCTGCATTAAAGTGCAGACAGATGAGTTAGATGGGTGCCTATACCTGAGTTAAAGTGCAGACAGATGAGTTAGATGGGTGCCTATACCTGAGTTAAAGTGCAGACAGATGAGTTAGATGAGTGTCTATACCTGAATTAAAGTGCAGACAGGGTATTTACAAATATCGCTAGATCTGCCTTAAAATTCAGGAGATCATTAGTAGAATACCCAAAGGTAGATTATGGAGATGGAGGGCAAAACAAGACAGAAAGACACTAATCAAATAACTGGCATTAAAAAGGAAAGAGGAGGCCATGCCAAATCTATTTTATTAGCAAGCCTCGGGAGAATTAATTTAATCAATGCATCAGGGCATGAGCAAGGCACCGGTGAACTTGAAAGTGCATTATGCCCATTAAAAGGCCTGATTTTTCTAAATTGCTAATGGGATGTATTTTACACTGTGAGCACTAACCTGAACAGCTCTTGTATGGCTGGTTCCACAGGAACTGTAGAGAGAATGGAAAATATATAAAAATTTATCATCTATCATAAGTATCCCTCTGATATAGAAAATTACCCAAAAGGTTATGCAAAAAGGAAGGGTCAGAATGAATTACGGAAAGAGATTCTACAGGATGAAGGTCATTGCTGAGTGGAGGCCCTGAGTGATTTAGTGAAGCACGGAACGTACCTCGAACACCTTTGGAGCGCGTGCGATGCCGTTTCTCGTCTGTATCCACCTCCATCTGGGAATAGATTAGCAGGCAGTGAATGCTCTTATCCTTCATGCACAGACTATCAATGCTCTGTCTGCTGCAGACTGTCACACAATCTTTTCTATTTTAGAACAAGAATTTCTTTACGTGATGCGATAAGCTCAGTAATTATATGGAATAACAATGAATTATATGGAATAACAATGAATTCTTTACATTTTCACAATTCTTAGCGCTGTGATTCAGACCCTGAAGATTTTCCTTTTTTGTACGCGATATTCGGTCATACTGAGTCATAGTCGGTGCATGGTATTTATTGAATAGATTTTATTGCATTATCCAATGTATTGATTATATTTCCTAGCATTTTTATATCCTTATGCACAATTAACCCGAAGGCACGATAGGAAATCAGGCTAACGCAAAACAGTACACTACTACATTGTTTATGACTAATGTTCAGTATTTATCTCCCGTTCTGCAAACACCTCTTGTTGAAAATATTATACATAACAATGATGGTACTATATGCTCTAACATGTTGACTTGAATTAGCAGGTGGGGAGAAGAGTTATGGAGCCAAGGGGTAATGAAGAAAAGAATTAGGCAGAGGTGGAGAGGGCAGAGACCCCATGGAGGAGAGGTACAAGTAATGGAGGATGGGTACAGGTAATGGAGGATGGGTACAAGTGTTAGAGGGTAGGCATTCATAAAGGAGGAGGGGTACAGGTAGTGGAGAGTACGTATTTCTAAAGGAGAAGGGGTGCAGGTAGTATCAGTTTGGCACTCATAAAGGAGGTGTACAGGTAACAGAGGGTAGGTATCAATAAAGAAGGAGATGTACAGGTAGCAGAGGATAGGCACTGATAAGGAAGGAGGGATACAGGTGTTACTTTTTAGGCACTCATAAATCGAGGGTTACAGGTAGTAGAGGCTAGGCATTCATAAAAGAGTAGAACTACGGGTAATAAAGAGTAGACATTTATACAGGTACAGATGTTAGAGGGAAGGCCCTGATAAAAAAGGAGGGGTACAGGTGGAAGACGGTAGGCATTCATAAAGGAGGAGGGGTACAGATGTTAGACGGTAGGCACTGATAAAGAAGGTGGGGTACAAGTAGTAGACAGTAGGCATTCATAAAGGAGGAGGGGTATAGGTAGTGGAGAGTAGACATTTATAAAGGAGGAGGGGTACAGGTAGTAGAGGGAAGTCATCCGTAAAGAATGAGATATAAAGGTGGTAGAGGATAGGCACTGATAAGGAAGGAGGGTAACAGGTGGTAGAGGGTAGGCACTCACAAATGAGGAGGCATACAGCTAGTAGAGGCTATGCACCAGTAAAGAAGGAGATGTGTAGCTGGCAGGGGATAGGCACTGATAAAGAAGGAAGTGTATAAGTGGTAGAGTGTAGGGTTAGGTTAAGAAGAAGGGGTGCAGATGGAAGAGGGTAAACATAGGTGACAGAGGAGGGTGAAATGTAATTGAATGTAGTAAAAGGTTAGAGAAGAAGGGCACTGGCAGTGGAGGGTAGGCACAGGTGATGGAGGAGGGGTGTAGGTGGAGGGAGAGAACAAGTGATGGAGGAGACGTACGGGCAAAGGAGTGTGGGAATATGTGGGAAACATATAGGGAATTCTGCGTCACAAGTATGGGGGGAACTTATCAAAACTGAAGCAGACAGAATCTGGGGCATATGCCCATGGCAACCAATCAGCTTCCCCCTTTCATAATCAAAGCTTAATTGAACAAACTCTAGAGAGAAGCTAATTGGTTACTGTGGGCAACCGCTCCAGTTTTGATAAATTCCCACAAATGACTTCAACATTTGGTAAGACTGATTTACGGCTTATCACATGCTAATTTAGCTGTCAGGGCCTGGGGTCAAAGCCAGCAGTTTTGTAGTTTTGTACTGATTTGCGAAAACAGGTTTTTTTGGTGTCAATGTTATTTAAAACGTAAACCAAAATGAATAGATTGTATGAGCTGCGACTATCAGGAGCAGCTATTTGCAATGGGGGGAATTTATCAAAACTGGGCATGCAGAATCTGGAGCAGGTGCTCATAGAAATTAGCTTTTCTCTTCAGGCTAGGTTCACACCTGCACTACACTGCACGACACCCGGGACGCGCGTCGTGTAGGGTTGCCACCTTTTCTTCAAGTGAAACCCGAACACTCTAGCGCCACTAAAAATTTTTGGGGAGAATAGAGAGAGAGTAAGGAGAGGCAGGTAGGGGAGGGAGTAATGAGACCATCTATAGAGAACTGCAAATCCCAGCAATACATTATCCAGCAATACAAAATAATGTGAAGCTACATACTCTGTGCTGTTCTGAGTTGGCGCCCTGATGTCTTCAGGTGGTCTGGTGATTTGTGCCGGCTGTGCAACTCTCGGGTGGGCTGTGCGACACTCGGGTTTCAGGGAGCCGGTGTTGTGTTGAATTACATTCCCCTGCCGCTTGGCTATTTCTGTAACCCACCTCTTCATGCCTCTTCCCTTCAGCTGCATGGGGATCTACACAGCCCGGCCGCTCTTCTATCTCTGGTGATCTATCACTTAGAGGAAAGTCTCCTCCTTCTTCTCTATGTGATAGAGCACCAGAGTTAGAAGAGCGGAGGAGCGATCACAGATGCGGCTGCTGAAGTCCTAGTCAAGCGTGATCTCAGGCAGCCACATCGGCCTGAAACCGGAATCTTTCTCTGAGCTGTGGGCACCTGTAAACAGACACAGACTACCCTCAGCTCAGAGCAGTGACGACTCTAGGAACAATATATAGGGGGGGCACATACCACAGTTGGACTGTCCGGTTGAAAACCGGACGGGTGGCAACCCTAGCGTCGTGCGGTCCTGCACAATACAGGCAGCGATTGCCGACGGGACCCATTGATTTCAATGGGGTGACATCCGCGTGGCAAGTACCTTTTTTTGCGATACACGACACGCGGCTGTTTTAGCTGGCGCGACTGAGGTGCCATTAGAAAATAATGGCACCCACAGCGTGATCGGTTCACACCTTGATGACTCCTGACCGTGCGGCAATCCACGTGGAATCATGCTGATTGCCGTGCAGTGAAGTGTCGCCTAGGTGTGAACCTAGCCTGAGCTGCTCCAGATTCTGTCTGCTTCAGTTTTGTTAAATTCCCCTCAATGTATCTATTTTTTTATTTTACACAGGAGCTGTTGAAGTTGAAATCTGAATGCATTAGGCATTATTTACACTTGCAAATGTGGCAGAAGCCCATGAATCTCATACATTCCTCTGTGGCACAATTGCAATCTGCTGAGGGTAGGAGGCCCCATTCAATACAATGACAGCTGTCACAGTTCTTCACAGGTCATTCGCATGTGATAGCACATTGGAGATGACAGGTACTCTTTAAGGAGTCATTGGGTGTTCGCATATAATCGCACATGCTGTGATTACCAGGGGATAAATGCACTGGATGCAAACAGTCTGTGTCCAGGTGCAATCATCCACAGGTAATCACAGTGTGTGCGACTTGCCATCATTTCATTCTACAGGGACTTTGCTTTCACAAAATATATACATTTGGGGATTTTAGTAATCTTCACGCCTAAAATGTGCATATTAATATGTGTTCAAAAACAAAAGCAAAAATGGCTCTGGCTATGAAAGGGTTATTCTGGCCTTAGGTCATATTACATTTATTATGAAATCAATGGATCAATAGGTGAAATAAAAGCTTAAATACATGGTGCATATTAGGGATGCACTGATACCGTTTTTTTCGGTGTCGACTACGAATACCGATAATTTTTTTTCCGGCACTCGCTGATACCAAATACCGATACCGGGAGTCCCATTAAGGAAGCCAGGTAAGATGTAATGACTCACCCTCAGCTTCCTGATTCGGTGATGAGGAAGCATGGAGCCAGCTTTCTGGCCAATCAAGAAGCTGGGGGGTGAGTGATGACCCAGCATCCTGATTGGCCAGCTTTCCGACCAATCAAGAAGTCGGGCTGGGAGCTGGCTCCATGCTCCCTCGTCGACGAGAGAGCATTGAGCTGGCTTTCTGGCCAATCAGGAAGCCGGGGGGCGGGTAAAGACTCACCACTCGGCTTCCTGATTGACCAGCTTCCCGACCAATCGGGAAGCTGGGCGGCAAGTTATTACACGCCGCCTGGTTTTCTGCTTGGCCGGGATGCCGACTCCATGCTCTCTGGCAACAAGGGTTTCCGGGCCAATGAGGAAGCCGGGCAGCGTGTAATGACTTGACGCCCAGCTTCTTGATACCTGAAGTTCCGGTATTGGGATAAGCATCGAGAGCATTTGGGCGAGTACGAGTACTCACCCAAATACTCAGTATCGGCACCGATACTTGTATTCAGTATCGGTGCATCCCTAGTGCATATATTAAGCAGATGTTACAGCATTGATGCAGTTGTGTCTCTGTCCCAAAATGTAGTTGATTCACTATTCAACTCATCATCCGTACACATAAAATATTTCCAATGAATGGCGTTTCAGTCACGGCTGTTCATTTCTTACACGGTACGGAAACACGCTAACCACTGCCACATAAGAAGGCAGAAATAGCACAGAGTTATTGAACACAAGCAGTGGCCGTGTGCAGGATTGAAAATAGGACTGTCAGATGCCATCCCGAAAAAATGCTTTAGCTAGGCGAGAATCTCATTCCGCAGATAATAGGAGTTAAAATGCAGCTTTCATTTAGTCGGAGTTCACATTCATGAACCTTTCTGCGTTTTTCAAAAAAGCCTTCTGATAATGCAAGATAAACTACTCAGAGCTTGCATTTGGTGATTTCCTCTATAATAAACCTCCTCATTTATACCCCATATAGTCAGCTTCAATGCACCTCTAGTCACATTAAAAAAATGAAATACTTTTATGATCTTCAAGGCGCGTTGATTGACACCTGAAAGGCGGTAGTAGCACCTGCTCAGCAGAGCTAAACCCACTTCCAGGCTGTGACACTTTGTAGTTCAGCCATGTTTGAGTGGAACGGTGCACTGACTGGGATAATATGGTAACTGGCAGCTCTGCTGGACTCACAGCACACTGCACTTTAAAGGGTTAAAAATTAACATTGGTTAAAGCAGAACTTCAGGTACATTTTTGTCATGAACCCTTGCAGTGGGCTACTTGCATACTGCAAGGGGTTAAGCGCTCCTTTTTGTCTAGGTTCAAAAATAAAAAAGTTCTGCTGACCCGATCATCCGAGCCGGCTTGCTCTTAGACCGGTCCCTGGAGCCTCTCTCCCCCTCCGCTGCAGCGGTCTAAGGTCCCTAAGTCATCATGTTCTATACACATGTGAGAATGCTGAGGGAGATACCATTGCTGCAGTGACAGGCTGGAGGGAGCGCTGTCACAGTCAGCCGGGTGAGTATATCTTTGAACCAAGGCAAAAATGAGCACTTAGCCCTTGCAGTTTGGGGTGTAGTCCCACTGCAAGGGTTAAGCAAAATTTTCCAGGAGTTGTTCTTTGAAGCTGACGTTTAAACTGCTTATATTTTGCCCTCCCTGGTTCCTCCTCAACCCCATCATCAGCATGCTAACTACATTTGAAATAAAATATTTATGTTTTCATTACATACCTTATTTTAGAGCCAGTGATGTCATATGTGCTTCTCTACACAATGCAAGTACATCATGCATGGTGGGAGGGGTCAACAGGGTGCTGTATAGAGCTTCTTGAAAACATCCCAGCACTCTGCCTTAGTACTCCTCTCAAGAGCCCCCAGTCCCAATGCAAGCAGTGTAAAGAGTTATGCAAATATGTAAATGCCTTGATGGGTGGGTGTCAATCTGGGGGAGTGGGGGTTCCTAGGCAGGTTTCATTTGCATGTAGACCACCCTAAAAAGGAGGAAATGGCTACATCAGAGTTAGGCAACCTTGGCATCCAAACTGTTGTGGAATTACAAGTCCCATAAAGTATTGCAAGACTCTGGCAGCCACATGCATGACTCTCAGAGGCTGGAGCATGGTAGGATGACAGCTGCAGTGCAAAGGTTGCCTACCCCTGCCTAGATGATGCTGGATGTCCTCCAGCACAGAAATGAGACAAGCTCTATCTGACTTGCTGCAGCTTCTAATGCACATTGTGAGAAGCTCCCAGTGTGCAGTGGAATCAGAGTAAGCAATTTCAGTCCAGGAGAGGAGTCGGTACAACTGTGCAAGACTAAAGATAAGACTAGAGCTCAGCTTTAATGGAAAGATGCCTTTGACTTCTGGGCCCTGCATCACTGGATGTAATATCCATATTGTCTGCCCTTGTACGCTTCACCTGGAGAGTCATATTCGCTTAAAAACCATCCTGAACCTCATTGTAAAAACAAGCTGAAGTGACGCTAAACGCAGGAGTTAAACCTTGAAAATGCATTCAAGTACCTTAACTATTAACATAACTGTATCTTATTTGTGTATCACGGCCCCACTGCAAGCATCCACCTGTATTCATTACAGAAATCCGGTAAGGGGTGCAGCAAGATAGATATACCTTTTTATTTGTGTATCACTGGGCTATAGATCCTCAAATCATCTCTGAATTGGTGCTGTGGTAGTGCCGGGTAGGCCCGGCGCTACCGCAAGGCAAGTCAGGCGGCCGTCTGAGGGCGCTGCAGGGTGAGGGCGGAAAAAACAGGGCATTTTGACAAGTACTTGTACTTGTCAAAATGCCCCGATGCTTGCGCTATGTTTTGTTTTTTTTTCTTCACTTACCTTCGGTGCGGGAGAGCAGCGGCGAGTCAGCGCTGGTCCGGTGGGAGGAGCTCCAGGTGGGGGTCCCAATTTAGCTGGCCGGCGACTGCCAGAGGTGCCGCGCGTGTCGAGATCCTCTGGCAGTCACCGGCCAGCTAAATTAGGACCCCACCTAGAGCTCCTCCTACTGGACCAGCGCTGACTCCCCGCCGCTCTCACTACTTTTGTACCCCATGGTCCCTGGGTGTGTTATAAAGTAGCTACCACTCCAAGCTCAGTCCTGTGATGGACTACAATCTCATGTTTAGTTTACTCATTTGTATTGTAGTCCATCAAAGGAGTGAGCTTGGAGCGGTGACTACTTTACAACACACACAGGGGCCATTTCCACGGGCAATAACTGGCTATTGACAAGCCTATTATCAGAAAAGAAAGGTAGTGTACAAGTGGAAATGAGGATAACTGGTGCATGTATGGGACATTCCTGGCTTCCACCTACCTGGATACTTAACAGGAAGGATGGCTTTGATAACCATATCTTCCCCATATGCAATTATACTTTGATTTTTAGCTTTTGTTCAATATTGTATTATATACTGTATGAGGTATTCGTTATGAGCAGTGCAGGTCACATAAATATAGATGCTACTTAAATTTGAATGTCATCTAGTCAGGTGTGCAGGTGTCTACACACTTCAAGAACATCTCGTCCAACGGTGTTGTGTACTGTGTGTGTAATTACATTATATGAAAAAACCTCCAGCATATATATTCTTGAACAGATTTATTGCATCGTCTGTATTATTTTTATATAGAGTAATATTTCCTGTGACAGTTCAATTACTGATAATCAAATCAAATAGAAACAGCAGACACCCACACAATGGTGCTTAGTACTGGATTCTAACATCAGATACATATTGGTTTTTTATAATTTAGTAATTATTTTTTGTCGGTCTGTATGTATATACAGTATTTATACACTATTTCGCCAAAAGTATTGGGACGCCTGCCTTTACAAACACATGAACTCTAATGGCATCCCAGTCTTAGTCCGTAGGGTTCAATATTGAGTTGGCCCGCCCTATGCAGCTATAATAGCTTAAACTCTTCTGGGAAGGCTGTCCACAAGGTTTAGGAGTGTGTCTGTGGGAATGTTTGACCATTCTTCCAGAAGCACATTTGTGAGCTCAGCCACTGACGATGGACGAGAAAGCCTGGCTTGGAGTCTCCACTCTAATTCATCCCAAAGGTGTTCTATCGGGTTGAGGACAGGACTCTGTGCAGGCCAGTCAAGTTCCTCCCCCCCAAACTCGCTCACCCATTTATGGACCTTGCTTTGTGCATGGGTGCGCAGTCATGTTGGAACATGAAGAGGCCATCCCCAAACTGTTCCCACAAAGTTGTGAGCATGAAATTGTCCAAAATGTCTTGGTATGCTGATGCCTTAAGAGTTCCCTTCACTGGAACTAAGGGGCCCAGCCCACCCCCTGAAAAACAATCCCCCACCATAATCCCCCCTCCACCAAACTTTACACTTGGCACAATGCAGTCAGGCAAGTATTGTTCTCTTGGCAACCGCCAAACCCAGACACGTCCATCAGATTGCCAGACAGAGAAGCATGATTCGTAACTCCAGAGAACACGTCTCCACTTCTTACGAGTCCAGTGCCGGCGTGCTTTACACCACTGCATCCGACGCTTTGCATTGCATTTGGTGATGTAAGGCTTGGATGCAGCTGCTCGGCCATGGAAACCCATTCCATGAAGCTCTCTACGCACTGTTGTGCCAATCTGAAGGCCACACCAAGTTTGACTCTGCAGCTATTGAGCTATTTACTCTGCAGACAGTTGGCGAGTTTTGCGCACTGTGCGCTTCAGCATGTGCTGACCCCGCTCTGTCATTTTATGTGAGTTGCTGTTGTTCTCAGTTGCTTCCACTTTGTTATAATACCACTAACAGTTGAACGTGGAATATTTAGCAGCAAGGAAATTTCACGGATGGACTTATTGCACAGGTGGCAACCTATCACAGTACCACGCTTGAATTCACTGAGCTCCTGAGAGCGACCCATTCTTTCACAAATGTTTGTAGAAGCATCTGCATGCCTAAGTGCTTGATTTTATACACCTGTGGCCATGGAGGTGATTGGAACACCTGAATCCAATGATTTGGAGGGGTGTCCCAATACTTTTGGCAATATAGTGTGTATACAGTGTATATACATGGAAGTCTATGGGGCTGTAATATACAGATTCAGACAGCAGAGGGAGCATTGTGGCAAAGAATGGTGCCCCTGGATTTCTGTAAGTACGGATTTGTGAAGGCGGAGGGTGGGCACGTTTAAGTCGGGGGGGGAGAAGGAAAAGTACACTTTGTTTTAAAGTGCACCTATCCTTATAGAGGGAAATCACTCAAGCTAAAAAGCGTGGATGTAGGAATCTTCTCTGCCAGCTAATGCATTCTGACCACCAGTGCCCCTTCCCTATTAAAATACTTAAACAGCTGACTGGCTGCAGTCAGTTTAGACATTTTTTCTAGCTTTCCCAACATTCCAACAAATGTCAATAGAAAAATGAGTTATTATTGTGCCAGAAGGTGGCAGCAGAGCCACCAAGGAATTTAAAATTGTATTGCTGCATGGCCAACTTACTTTACTGGATAGCATTAATGAATGCCTGATGTGATTAAAAACAACATCCCTATATTGGTAACTTATCTCAAAAGTCAATAAGCACAACATGTTAATTACATTCCCCATATACAGATGGCCACTAGAGGCAGCATTTACAAGTCTGTATATGACAACAATACTCCAAGTATGACTGCATGCAACTAAAAATGTGAAAGTCTTGTCAAGAATTGCTTTCAGATAAAAGTTACGATAATAATAATCCACAAATTGTATTGCTGTTTCTGATTCTATTAGAGAGACTGCCTTAACCTGTGTAGCCACTTGAAAACTCTTCAAGGGAGACAGTAATAAAACCTGACAGGTTAATTTTTCCCCACTTTAACCAGAAAAAAAGGTTTTAGCTGGAATTAGACTTTAAAGCTCAAGTCCAGAAATGAGTTCCTTGGCAGCTCCTAAAAACTAAACAAGGTGCACAGGCTGCTATACTTACCTGATACTGGGGATATGATGCTGTGATCTGGGTTGAACACCCAGTGTCCTTCAACCCTCTTCCTGTTATCCTAGGATGTCCAAATTCTGCCTACACACCCTGGACACATAGGGCGTCATTATGTAGAACTGCTCTCTGCAGCATTTAGAATCTACCTACTGCCAGAGGAAAAGAAGGGGCAAAGTGGGCATTCTCTTCTTGGGACACAGCAGAGGATATCTGGGGAAAAAAGGTAGGTGTTCTATGCAGGGTTGGTCCATAAGGAAATGGGGCACAAACAAGGGGAGGATCTGAGCCTGGAGTTAGGCTTTTAATCTCACTAACAGTGGTTGCTGGTATGTTCTACCCCTTGAAACGGCAGACGTGGAGTGCAATATTTGTACAGTATTATTATACAGGATTTATATAGTGCCAACAGTTTGCGCAGTGCTTTACAATATAGGGAAGACATTACAATCACAATACAATTCAAGACAAGATGGTAAGGAGGGCCCTGCCCTGAGGGCTCACAATCTAAAAGGGAGGGGCAAGTGATACATGAGGAGGTAGCTGTGTGGGGATGAATTGTTTGAGAACATACAGTAGAGATGTCCTCTCAAAATTGGTATAAGAGACATTCAGACCTACCATACCACATATTGTTAAATATTCTATAAACAGCGAGGCACAGTACTGCAGCTTGGCAATTAAACTCTATCTATACTCAGTAGAATAAGTTCAGTGTTAAAATAATTTCCAAACCGTCTATTATTTCCATTATAGAAGAAAAAAAATTATTTATTTCGAGGTAATGTTAAAAAAAAACAAAAACAAAAAAAAACTTAAGTGATCCTGAATTGTACGCCTGCTGGAGTTTAAGGTCATGCACTGACTCATCCAGGAAACCAAGGATAATTGCACTTGGAAAGTGGCACAAAAATGTCATTCTGTTTTAGGCAGAACACAGTTATCCTAGTGGAAACGAGGACTATTTCATTCTGCCTCTCAAGCAAAAGTTTGGTCTGGGGGATGCAAAAATAGCAACATTTGTTTACGAGCAAGCTAAAGAATATGTGATTCTCTGGTTTCAGGGAAACTACAGGTGCCATCATACAATACCCACAGACTATGGTGATCATTGAATGATGGTCTATGAATTTGTGCTGTTTTCAAAGGTTGAGTTGTCTCTGTTGTAGAAGGACTACTGCAGCAAGCTAGCAAAACATATAATCTATGTCAGAAATGTGTTTCTAAAAAATTTATTTGTCTTTATTTAAAGTGTAAATTAACTTAAAATGTAAAGATTTGCTCTGCCATAAGGAGCATCTGGAAGTGTTAATTTTGCCTAAACAGTATCCTGAAAAATGTTGGTCTTAATTTCATCCTGAAAAACAGAAGTGCACCACCTGGTGTGTGAGGGTGCCTAGGCAACACTGTGCCTACTGCCTCATAGTGTGAGATCTAAGGCACTGTTGCCTCTGTTGCACTGTTGCCTCTCCATAGTGGAGACTCTGACATGAGGAAGCAAAAGCACTGCCTCTACTAAAATGGCCACCCCCTTACAGGAGAGTGCAGAACAAGACATTGAAAGTAAGAAAAGGGGAAAATATCTGCTGCAGGAATAACACAGGCAATACTGATGACTAGCAGTGATGAGGCTGGGCTTGGTGCAAACTGAGTTCACCTAAGCCCGCTCAAAACTCTGACCACCACCCCCTCCCCCTGACCCACTTAGTTGCAAGGAAATGCTTTCCTGCCATGCAGTCATACAACACAAAGGGGGGGTGGGGAACACAACCAACGCAACTGCCACCACAGATTCGGCTGGGAGAACGGGTTGGAGGTCAGCATTTTGAGTGGACTTGGGCAAGTTCAAGCGAACCGAGTATGCACTAAGCTCAGCCTCGTTTCTATTGACGAGTCATTTGCCCTCTGCTTGAATTTTTTGGGCAAAGCTTCCAGAGATCAGTTTCTTTTTAAGAACTGGGGGGCCAGAGTTTTGAACATCAGAAACCACAAGTTATCACATGCAGGTATTTGTATATATGCTGGGAAATCTTTGCTCTACGAAGCACTAATCATTCAATTCCTATGAAATTTCTATAAAAAAGAATGTTTTCAGCATGCTTGTCCTGCATGTGATCAGGATTCAGTGAGAAAGGAGTTGGTGACTGGTTCACTACTATGTATGGTGATCACAGGCTGCCTATCAATGTACTGCTTTTCCTTTGCCAAGGTCAGGGGTTAGTATGTTCAAGTGCATGTATATACTTTTGTATATCAGGTTTTTATTGCTGTAGGCATCAATTTGTATTTGTCCTGGTGACCATTCTCACAGAGATGGAACTTGATGAGAAATCCAAACCTTTGAAACCTTTACAGATAAAACAAGAGGTGAGGATAAATCATTCAATGGGGACACTTGTTTTGGGGTCAACTACTTAAGCAAGGGATTTCCCTTACTGTTCTCCCCCCTCTCCCATTCTTGATGTCATCTCGGGACAGGGAATGAAGGAAAATATTCTGGCGACAAACTGTCAGGGCTTTCAAATCTTACCTACTCTGTCCAAAACTAAAAAAAGACCTCTATGAATAAGCCTACGGGTGAAACTTGTGAGAGGTTGTAGCTGGTTGGGGGTGTGCAGTGCTGGTATTTGCTGCTTTATACACTTTTATTCACTGTTATACTGGATTTGCTGTAAATTTCAATAAAGTCTGAAGTATTGTAATTCTCTGGATAGTGCGGTCTGTTCGTATACTACAAAAAAAGTTTGGCCTGTACAAGTACTTTACTTAAAATGCCAATGTAATGCAGACGCCAGTCCAAGATTAAAAAAAAAGACCTTTCTAGATGCGTTCAGTTAGGCATCATTGAAGGTTTTTATGTGTCTTGTTGCCCAGTCCTAAGTTCCAGGGCACTTGGGTCTAAGGCCCCATTCTTATTTGCGAATGGGGCTGATCACATGAGTCTCACAAATTCCCTCATGAGACTCATGTGATCTGCTGTGAGTGGGAGGTACTGTATAATCCAATGACAGCTGCCATTGACTACAGCTGTTCGCAATCCATTTGCATGTTTTCCTTCAGGTGCGATTGTTCACAGGTAATCACAGCATGCGTGATTACATGCAAACAGTCGTGCAAATAGCTACGAGGGTGTGGCAGCTGTCATTGTATTGTACAGAGCTTTCCGGTTGCAACAGATCACATGAGTCTCCCAGATGAGCCTTCATGAGACTCCTGTGATCGGCCCCATTCACAAGTGTGTATGGGGCCTAAATTCATGAATTTGAAGCATCCCTATTAAACGTATCATTAAAAAATGTATATGGCTACATTTGATACTATTGCCTGATTAACCAAAGAAGGAAAAGTTTTGTGCATTATTAGCACCTGGAGTTTATCCATTGTAGATGTAACACCTGATACGCAGCTCTTTCATGAATTCAACAAGCTAAAATTGCATGCTAAGATCTCTTCAGCTTTTCATCGGCTATAAACACAGAAAGAAAGCGAGTTATTGTATGGTCAGACATTACTACCATCTTGTTCCAGCAGCACTGAGGGACTTTTCATTATTTTGATTTTTTTTGCAGTTATAAAACCACATTCTTAGTCTTATTTTAACTTTAGAAGTGTATTCTAGATGGTCATTCTTGAGCAAAACACTGCCCTAAAATATAAGTTTGGCATTAATATGTGTTGAGCTGTCCATAGTCCTGATTATGCACTGCACATGTTAATTGATGCACAAAAACCCTGATCTGGCTAAGGAAAGGCAGAACAGTCTTTCTCCATCTACACCCCCAGCCAATCTCTCTTTTTTTTTACATTCTTAGTTTTTGGGATCCCAGTCGCAGGTATCCACAACATAATTGAAGCACATTGGCCGATTAAGGACTCGTGAATGAGTCCTTTGTTGAAAGCAAATTGCAGGCTTCTGCCCCACGTCCTTTTTCCTCTCCTCCTGGATATTGCCTTTGTTTTTCAAGCCTGTTATGTGACAAGCAGGGTCCTCTTCTCCAGGGTAGGGCCGGTCTGTGCATATTTATAATGTGAACATATTTTGTAAGGGCTGTCAAGTTGATGTCCACTTCTTGCAACCACATGGATAGTGTGTCTCCAGAATGATCTGTCTTCTGTTTGCGTCGTTAGGTATCACATTTGCATGTCCATACTTTCTGTGTTTGTACCCAGCCATCTCATTGCTGGTCATCTTTTTTTTTTTTTTCATTCCACCTCAAAGTTTCCAAGCATAACTATCCTCTTCGGTGAGATGGTTCTTCTCATAGTTGGGTTGATTTAATAAAGACAAGTAGGCTGTTCGCTTTGCAAGAGAATTCTCCCTTTAGCTTAAGGTGCCCATACAGCTTGCGATTATCATTGGATTTCCGATCAAGATCAGGTTTTCCTGAGCCAGTTGATGAAAAGTGAATGATCAGAATTACTGTACAACTGGTGGAATTTCTTCGATTGGTAAGGCTGGAATTTTTTTTTTCGAATAGTACAAAAATCAATGGACTAGTGGCGTTTTCAAACAAAAACGCTGCACATGCGCAAACGACGAAATTCGGTCAGATAGTATTGATAATGAACGATAATTGAAATCTACATTGGTCTGTGCATGATGAGGTATTCGAGCAGAACACGGACGACGGTTCGATGATGGGATGAAATAAATCGAACAATAATTGTAAGGTGTACTGTATGGCCAGCTTTAGTGAATGTGACTTCCATCATTGAAGAATGTGCAAGGAAAATACTATTTTTATTGGGTATTCATTGCAAAGTGAAGTTTCTCCATATTCACTAAGCTAAGAGAAAATTCCCTTGTAAATTGAACAGCCTATTTGCCTTTAGTATATCAGCCACCCTATAGCCAAAATAAGACAGCTTTGGTGCAATCATCCAAGCTTATCGTGACAGGTTGGGTTGGATTTGTCGAAGGATCTATTTGTTTATTTTCCGTGCTATCCGCTATACTTTAGCAATATTCTTATCATTATTAATGTAACGTTCATATTAGGCAGGTTCTAAGTAAAATCATAACTTTATATTATTAAAATAACTGAATATAATTAAGATAATATGCTTTATTTATGAATACCTGAAAGCGCAGTACATACATACAGTACATTCTTACGTCTTATCGCTGTATTGCATCCTTCCTCATCTTGTGCTTCTCCTTTCCATACTGAATCCAGCACAAGAAATAAAAAAGCGTGCAGCTCAGCTGGCAGATGATTGCAGATTATAAGCACGAGGGGGAGCCCTTGCGAGGCTGTTGGGCCTCCTCAAATGACCCTGAGTCTGACACAGACTGAGAAATAGGACAGCGGGGAAGATTTCACAGGGGTAGATCAATTAGTTGCAGCTGTTGCACACATCCATTGTTAGAGTGAAAATCCTATCACATCCAGATGTTCCAGGCTGGGGATAACGGACTATGTGCTTCACAGACACTTGCTTTGCAGTAAATGCCTTTGTCTGGAAAAAACAGGTGACTGATAAAGTCGAAACATTGAAAATTAATTCAAATGTGCTTTGCAGAACGGAGAACGGTGATGGAGGTATGGGAGAAAGAATGGCGCTGCTATACATCAGGATTGTTAGAAGCCGCCATTCACACCATAGTGTCACGTGTGCATGTGTTTCTGCTTGTTTGTGGGCGTTTGCTTCCTGTGTTTGGTGCACATCCCTGTAGATTTCAATGGATCCCTGGACATGCACCAAATGCAGGCAAGTAGTAGTCACAAATTTTGTGAATGCGTTTCCACATGAGAAAACACCGCATTTGCTTAGCCACGTTTGGGGTGCCATTAAATAGTAACTGATTCAGCATGGAACAGAGTGCAGCCGGGTTCTTCCTTTACTATATACCTGTTTGGTTGGAGTGAGGTCATACTCTTGCAGGTGAGCACCCTTCACTTGCTAAAGCCATGGATTAGTGGTGCCTTATTTCTATGCCTTGGTGGCACTGCATGGAAAAGAGCATATGGTGCGCTTTTCATGAACGCACATCAAAGTGCGCACTTTATTGCACATGCAGTGTGGGGGTAGACCTACTGCAAGGGTTAATAATAGTTTTGCATGGAATACAGCTTTACACTACATGTAATCCCTATACATCTACATTCAAACTTGAGCATTGGTGTTTTTGCTATTTTTTAAATGTGTGTGTATGCATTTGGGCTTGAGTGTTTTTGTTGTTGCCATTGAAAGCTAGATTCTAGAAGGAAGAGATGGTTCTTATACAAGGAAATTGCATGATCACACACCACCTATATCTGAACTGGCTCACAAGAGATTTGAGACCTCTGACACTTAAGGTACCCATACACTACAGTGGGTGCCAACAGTCAGCACCCTTTCGATCAGCATCCCTCGATCAGATGATCGAAAGAGCCGGTAGGAAAATCTTTGGATGATCAAAGAGCCGCCGGCTCTGAAGGGGTATTCTGACAGCGGCAACTGGCCAATGCAAACAGCGGGTATTCCTCGAGTGACACGCTCGTAGTGTTGATGGAGGAATCTGCTCTATTTTTTTTGTTCAGCCTGCGGGTTGCAGTGTATGGCCAGCCTAAAGCATAGTCTATGCGGCTGTCAGTAAACAAACTGGACAAGCACCTGGCTATAGCAGGCAGCCATGGACTGAACCTGAAGTGATACACTGCTTTTCTAAGGTGGACACATTTTTTTAGGCACCAAATCAGACGAAAAACACGCATTACACATAATTTTTCAGCTGCTTCTTGAAGTCTATTGGGGCCAAAAATCATGCCCCAACAAATCTCCTGCACTTTTTCTGAGAGATGAGCTGTAGCACATCACTTAGATGTGAACAGACGCAATAGAATAACATGGAAAACTGAGTGTTGAATGTTGAAGTTCTTCTGGAAATGTGTTTCAAATCTCACAGATGACAATATAAACTTACTGGATAGCATTTAATGTGCTAAAACACTCTGTTTTCACCTTTTTTTAATCCTTTTCTACATCTCCCCTAGCTACTTCCTGTCTACATGCACTAGCAACAGCGCTGGCTGCATATCATTGCTTGGACTGGTGCCCTGATAACATTGGACAATGTCTGAGCAATGTGTATTGGAGCGGCCACTTGTAGTCTTCCTCAAGAGAGCTTGTGATAGTGACAACAAAGGAACACAATTGGGAGATAGTTATCACTAGTGATTAGATTGCATTTTTGAGTATAGACTGAACTCAAGCTCATCTAAAGCTGTCAGTGCCAGCCCAATCAGCAGAATTCCTGGCGCCGCAGCAGCACATAAACAAAAGGGTGGAATGCTGGTGACATCATTGACCTTATAAGGTCACATGACCATAGTAGGTAATTGACCTTACATGGCCACAATTATGTCCAAATGCGCTTACATGTCCTCAGCATCCAATGCATACATGCAAATACAGACTTCCAGATGCATCCCAATACTGCAGCCCATGCTAAGTGGCACTTTAAACCTCCAGTGAGGCTTCACAATACTGAAATTCCACAACATTTTGTATAATCATTATAATGTAGAACAAAAATTCTGCAGGTTTTAAGAGCAAGAGAAACACCTCTGTGAGAGAGGCGTAATTTTACCTCTAATTTTACATTAAAATAACTAATTGTCTGCATGATATTCCATTTAGGGGCACCAGTTCACATAAAGAATGCCTTTGAAAATAAAATACAAAGAAACATGATGAAATAGTGCTAAGGGCTTGTTCACACCACAAACAGTGCGTTCCGGAGTGGTCAGCTGCTGGAACACACTGTATCGCATCCCGGTTGGCTTCCTGCGTTCAAGGGTGGGAAATAGTGTGGGCACTATTTTTTCAAATCGTACTGGACCAGAACGCAGGCACTGATGTGCCACGTGTTCTGGTGTGGGCTGTAAACGAAGATATCCCCTGCATACCATATAGCAATGGATAGCAGGTTTTATAAAATAGTGATGGTGCTTGTAGTGATGTCCACAGATGGCGCCGTGCGTATCCAAGGTTATAGAGATGAAAATCACCAGAACTCAGAAGATAAGATAAATCCAAGTCTTCTTTTTATTTAAAGAAGCATGTCACATGTCTAGTATAGCCAGGGTTTCGGAACCACATCAGGGCAAACATAGTGACATTATCTTACATTTATTAGTTAAACAAACATATATTTATTTTACTTCCTGGTCATCTAAGACATTAGTGATGTAGCCTGTGCCCAGGAGTGGAATCCTGGGAAGATTACATCAGCATGGGAAATCTCATCTGTAAATTGCAAAATCTTGCTAGCTCTCATAAAAATGTCCCGTCCCCCCCCCGAGATGATGTGCATGGTCACATGTGCCAGAGGTCCAGGAAGTAAGGATAGATGGATTAATCTGCCCTTAGTAAAAATAGCCACTGTGAGAAGAATGGAGAGGAGAAAAAAAAATAAGGTATGCAAAGAATAAAAAAAACTGCAGTTATTTAGAATTATCTGTTTATAGATATTACTAAACATTTCTAAAGGTGCTTTTGTTGTCATTTTAACCATCTGCTTTCCGGCCGTTGTGATTAAATGGCTGGCCGGGAGCTTCTTAAATGCAGGTGGGCATTTTAGACGTCATCTCTCGCCGCCAGTCCCAAGCTCTGCTGTGCCTGGTGCGAGCCCGGGACTGGCACAGCAGCTCTGTGACAGGAGATCAAAGGGAAATCAGAACTCAATCTCCCTATGATCTCTTCCCTGTTCTCTGAATGCAGTTCCTCATTTAGCTGTCATTCTCTTCTTCTGTAGCTGGAGAGAAGCTGGGGAAGCAGATCTCTGCTTCATCAGCTCCTCTGGGGGTCCTTAGGTGACATTGGGGATCATTGGGGATCTGAAAGACCCCTGATGATATTGGCTAACACATAGGGGGCTTGTTAAGTGTAAAAAAAAAAAAAATTAAGTTACAAAAAATAAATAAAATCACATATATAAAAAAAAACTAATTAAAAAAAAAGCCCCCCCCTCCAAAAAAATGCATTGAGTGCGCCTGGATGCGAAAACGACGATTGCACCCATTGCGCTGCACATGTTACATATCACCTCAAAGGTCAGAGTGAGAGCAATAATTCTAGATGCGCAATTTTAAAGATGGACATGTTTGGTGTCTATTTACCCGACGTGATACCGTCTTTTATATTTTACCAAAACATTGGGGTGATAATAAATGTTTCATAACATTTCATAGGGAAACAGTCTTTTTTTACAAGATTTTCTGTACTTTTTTGCTATATAGTAAACAATAAAAACCGCAGAGGTGAATAAATACCAGCAAAAGAAAGCTCTATGTGTCCCCTAAAAATGGTATAAACTTCATTTCAGTACAGCATTGCATGACAGAATAAATGTCAGTCAAAGTACTGCAGCGCTGAACACTGAAAAATGGCCTGAACTGGAAGGGGGTGTAAACACCCCGATCATCAAGCGATTAAAGATACAGGTAAAGTTCCTCTTTATTTTCCTGTTTTGCCATATATGTACATTTCTTTACCAATTTATCCCAACCTGTTCCCTTTTCACAACAATGTTTTTTCACACTAATTTTCCATTTGTAGTGTACACAAACAGGAAAAATCAGAGATGGTTAGCAGCAAACTATAAGCAAAATAAATGTAAAGCAATAATGTTGCCAGACTTTAGAAACAAGTCCTAAAGTATAAATATATGAATGGCCCATACATAAACACATTGAGTTTAAGAAGAAGCTAAGCTAAGAAGAATTCAACCCAGACGCTAAGAAGAAACTTTTTGTGTTGGGAAGGAAAGAGATGTATGAGCTTGTCCAATCGAGATAGCAAGGAAAGAACATCATGCACAGTCTAGTAACCAATGACAACCAACCAGAATTTACTGTGCTTAACTAAGGTCTCATTTGTTGTCATAGGTTCTAGGCTTTTATACTTAAACTGACACTAAACCCAGGAGTTAAATCTTACAAATGCATTCAAGTATCACTTGGCTGTAGATCCTCAAATAATCTCTGAATTGGTTCTGAAGGTGTCCTTCCTTCTGGATGGACAGCTTTTTTTCCTACTTATGTTCCATCAGAATGTTGTATTCTGATGGGGTTAATATATTTAATAATAGAATACAGTAAATGATTTTTTTTTATAGTTTCACTTGCTTTTATTTCTATTTTTCTACACATTTACATGCAGACCATGTTGTCCATCAAAAGTGACAATGACAGAGGTGAGGAAAAACTATAACAGGTGTGCTTATAACGTTTTTTTTTTATTCATGAGGTTTAAAAAAAAAATTATTTTACAAAAAATAAACCGTTACTACTACTGCTCAACCCAGGTAGAGTTTTAGTTTGTCCCAATCACTGTCACTGTCGGTTTTGATGGACAGCTTAGTCGGCATATAAATGGGAAGAAAATATATGTGAAATAAAAATAGGAATTCATACATTGAGTAAAGAATAAGACATTTATTTCTCAAAAGTGGCCCCAAAGCATTCAAAATGAGATCTCTATTAATATGCAATGGCTGCCTCCACTGTCAGTACGGGAAATCAGACATTAGAGTTCTATACAGTGATCTATTAATACATATTGTCAGGATTATATTGATACTGCATTGTTCCTCTCTACATGAGCAGCAGTCAGTGTTGGCCTACTTTTCCAGTGACCTTTCCCTTCACTGTCAGGATTACAGCACTGCAGGATATATGTATCTGTACATATAATTCACTCAGCTCTGTTATATATAGATTTTATAGAAAGTGAACAATGGGTAGAAGTCTAGACAGGAGATGTGGCTATTCTAAAGTTCCAGATTCCAGGCAAACAACTAAATACGCAGTTAAAATACATATATGAGAGCTGTTTTACCTGCCCAAGGATTTGCATTTCTCCCTTTCAAGTCCTGATATTTGCACAGCCCAGAACAACCCTGATTATTCTTTGCTGCAATTGAAGCCAGCACTATTCTATGGTGGTGCCCCCCTGCCCCCTACTTCCCACCCCCATTCTATCAAGGATCTAATGCTTGATTAGTCTAGAAGCACACAGGCGATAGAACGACTTATCGTATTGCCTAGTTCTGCAGGCTTCCTCCCCACTGCATCCGATATGGATGAGAGGACCCACAAAGCCACTTCTGTGACTACCTCCTCCCTAACGCCATTATACACAAACAATGCAGGACCAATGGTGCCTGCTGGTTCTGCATAGTAGGAATAGGGTAAATAGCCCTCTGCATTACATTACCTCGCAGACTAAACGAGTATTAATTCATGGATATATAGTATTTCCTTATAGTAGAAGCAGAGATCTTTATATCAGCTTCAAACAATTCATTCATCAATGCCGTCAGAGACTTGTCATTCATTCAAATGCCATGTCATTCATTCAAAATTCATTTGATTTTAACATTCGATTTTGGAAATGAAATTGGCAATTCTTAAACAAAAACCACATACATTGTTAGAATTTTGTTCCTTTGAAAAAAAATTCCCATCCCGCTCCACCGATTTATTTCGCCACTACATTTGAAAAACTATTTGATCCTACTAACTATTAGAAAATCAAATGAACAATGGCCAGCAATGATAGGAAATCTGGCTTTATTGTAATACATAATGCTATCAGTCTAACACAGGATATATGATAATAGGAGGGGAGAGCACCTAAGCAGTATATTGATGCTCCTTCATTGTCCATTCAGCAGGCTGGGTGCAGTAAGGTAACACCACTGACAGGTTTACTTTAAATTATCAGATGTGACGCTTATATTTACAAAGCCTTAAAGGAAAACTATGGGGTAAGTGTTTTCCCCCGTAGTTCTCCTAAGGATCATGGGAGGACACAAACTAGCGTCCTCCCGTGACCCAAAGCTTCTGGTCAGATGAAAAGGGAACATGGAGCCGGCTTCCTGGGCAATCAGGAAGCCGGGTGGCAAGCAATGACCCACCTCCTGGCTTCCTGATTGGCCAGGAAGCCAGATCCATGCTGATTGGCTGGGAAGCCGGCTTTCCAGCCAATCAGCATGGAGCCGGCTTCCCAATCATTCAGGAAGTGGGTCATTACTCGCCACCCGGCTTCCTGATTGCCAAGGAAGCTGGCTCTTTGTTCCCCTATGGCACTGCCGGTCAGAGTACATTTTCCTCTGACCAGAAGTTCCGGTATTGGGGAAGGTATTGAAGCATTTGGGTTAGTACAAGTACTCGCCCAAATACTCGGTATCGACACCGATACTAATATCAGTATCGGTGCATCCCTAAAAAATTCCCTACCCAAGAAAAAAGTTGCACCCTTCCATCCTGATTGGCCGGGAAGCCGGCTCCATGTTGATTGGCTGGGAAGCTGGTTTCCCGGCCAATCACAATCAAGCCGGCCAAACAACATGGAAATGGCTTCCAGGGCAAGCAGGAAGCCGGGCAGCATGTCATTACATGCCGCTCGGCTTCCTAATTGCCCCGGAAGTCAGCACCATGCCATCGGAAGCACAGGTATCGGTACTCGGTATTGGCAAGTGCCGAAACCAAAATATCGGTACTTGTACTCAATACTGAAAACACGGTATTGGTACATCCCTAGAATTGCTCAAATAAGCTTTACTTTAGTTTTTTTTTATTTATTTTATTTACAGTACGTCTTTCTAACCTTATATATCACATATGCAAATTAATCTACTCTCTCCAACAGAAGCCCTTGCAATTGTTTATATTTTGTTGCATGTATCAAGGCATATACTAACGTAATTACCCATAGCAACCAATCAGAAGTGACATTATAGACGTCTGGGTAGGGCGATCAAAGATGGTTTCTGATGGGTTACTAGGGCAACCATATTGTGCTCTTTGCACACGGTTCATAAATTAGTCCATTTACATAGTATATTTGTATGATATCATAAAAATATTGGAAAAATACTATTTCAGTAATGTGAGGAGTCCTCCTGACTTACTACAGACATTTTAATTAATATATAACAGAACTGGGTTAATACGTCTTTCTGAGCTTTTAGATTTGTTTTTTCTCTGTTTTCTATTCATCTTACACTCCAGGTTACCCAAACCATCTTCAGAGTAAATGTGTAATGCTTAACCTTTGACTTTTGCAGTTTAAATTATTTAGAGGAGATCGGTCTATCTGATCTGAAGCTTCAGCTTTTTGTACATTACAGGTGTGCTTTGATAGATATGAAAGTATTCCTTTATTTTACTTTTCAAATGAAGGCAAAAATTCATTTTTGTTTTGTTTTTAAGGAAATACAAATTAAGTGGTCCTTTAACTAGGTCCGCAAGCCCCGGGTTTGATCATCACTTGATGTGGCTATCAGTAAGAGCAAGAGCAATGTTCAGCAACAGATTTAATCTTTTGCAAAACTGGCTTACGATAGAAATATGGGGCTACCATCGCTGACCTCATTCTGCAAATGCTCTTTTCTAGTCTGTTATGCTGCTTGGCTTCTATACTTTCTCAATCACTAACCTGGAACAAGTATGCAGGTTAGTAAAGTTGGAGGAAAATCAGAAGACCTTATTTTTATACATGTTCTGTGTCAATGACTTAAGTAGCAAGTAGCAGCATTATATCAGGAAACTAGAATTATATCAGGAAACTAGAAATAAGCAGAGGGCATTAAGGCAGCCACCATGTGTTGCTGTTGATAGGTTAATATTAAATGACTCGTTACTTAAGGAAATTTTTGTCTACTTAGGCTGAGAAGCAGTCATTCCATGATCTGAGACTGTAACACACCCTAGTTCTGGGACATTGTTCCAAAACTAGTATTGCTACATAAGTAAGGGGAATGGCTGCTTTCTGCAAAAACTTATCTTAAAGTTGCCACCACCTAAAGTAAACTGATTTCTAAATGATTGCTATGTGCTACCACCATTTGACTTTCAGTCCTGTTCTTTGCACTGCCAGCAAAAAAAAAACTAGTGTGTACTGGGCACGTAAAGAATTGAATAATCTAAGGAAAAGACGCAATATTAAGGAATATTCAAGGAGAAGAAACGCAGACAGGCTAAAAAGTGGGAATGGAGCACCCATACACCATTAGGGGTAGATAATATTTATTCACTCGGCTGTAGATCCTCATATCATCTCTGAATTGGTGCTGACACTGTGCTTCCTTCTGGAGGGTGGCTACTTTTGATCCCCATGGTCCCTGTGTGTGTTGTAAAGTAGTCGCTGCTCCAAGCTCACTCCTGTGATGGACTACAATCTCAATGCAAATTAGTAAACTAAATGTGAGATTGTAGTCCATCATGGGAGCAAGCTTGGAGCAGGGGCCTAATTTACAACACACAGGGACCATGGGGAACAAAAATAGCCACCCTCCAGAAGGAAGGACAATATCGGCACCAATTCAGAGATGATTTGAGGATCTATAGCCCAGTGATACACAAATAAGATACATTTTTGTTAAAAGGGTACTTTAATACATCTATAATATTTAACTTTATAGTTTAGTGTCACTTTAATAACATTGGGTGTGTTTATAAAACTGGTTGAAGCAGGCTATCAATTAAATTGGAGATATTCTTTGTTTGTGATATCTTCAACATGTGAGGGCCCCTCAATAAAAAGGATTTGCTCCAACCATTAACTGGAAGTATTACCTGTAGAAATAGCATTTTCTGGTTGGACTTTAGTTGGACAAGCACATAACTAGTCAAATTGTTGCTTCAAACCACAAACGCAAATTCTTTTCTTACTTTTCCAGCGATAAAATGGATAAACATGTATGGATTAAGTATGTTTGTGCAGAGTTACACATTCAACAATACCTTAAACACCCCATTCCATAGTCAAGTATTTTTTCTACATGCACACAAATAATAGATTATTCTCATGTACTGCCAGCATAAATTAGCTCTACTATACTACCTTACCTACAAATATAATTTTGTTAAATACCTGAGCATTGAAAGCTTTGTCAGCTTGTCTGGAGGATGGAGAGGAAAGAAGAAAGGGAGCCCACAGGGAACGTCTGAAAAAAATAGACAGGAGAAGCATATGGTTACCCCATGTTCTTAAAAGTACACTCTAGTCAAACACATTCAGGCTGACCCAAGGGATACAATCAACCTGCAAAGCATCTCTAATTTTCATCCTGGAATTCATCTTGTTAACCTGACTGCCCTGTCTGCTAGTCTGTTATGCTCCTTGTCAGAGTGGCCTTGAGTCTGAGATGGTGAAAATGTATGTCTGCATGTTAAAATTGTATTCCAGGCAAATGTAAAAAAAAAACATACATCAATACATGTCTATATGTACTCATGAATAAAAAAGAGATTTTTTTTTAGGTTTTCATCACGTAGATGTAGACCATAACCAAATAACATTTTGTTTGCTAAACAACTGACAATTTTCAGATAAAATATTTTCATCCTTTGTTGCATCTCAATGCCACTGATCTCCTGCAGTCCCTTTTCGGCCAATTGTAGTCTCCATCAGAAGTCCACCCAAAAGGTTGACAATGCTGAGGCACAGTTGGGAGACAGGGACAGAGCATTGCCACCCTGTGACAGAAAGTGCCCGAACAAGAACCATTCTGGCAGGATCACCAGGGAATATTTTTAAGGACATATGTCAATGGGCTTTGGGGTTGTGACAATGGCATCAGCTTGGGATGCTTCTGAGATAATTCAGAATTGACTTACTTCTGAGCTGCATTCTACTGCTCAATGTGTTTTTTTTTTCCACGACCATAGACTTATATGGGAATGCAAAACCCATTTTGATCAAAAGCCCATCAACACCAGTGTCAATGAAAGCTGCAGATTAAAAAAGATTGAAAATGACTTTTGATGATACATAATCATGGTAAAGCTTACATGAGTTTTTTGTAATTGGGTTCACATATTTAAAGTATAGCTAAAGCCAAAATATGTTTTTATGTTTGTATAGAATAGGGAACAATTAATGGGTAGGGAGTAGAGAGCAGGGAATAGAGTCAGGACGTATTTCTTTTTTAAATTATTTATTAGTCATCTGTCTCGCAGGTATTGTAAAATATATATGCATTATCATTGTGCATGGACCCCCATGATGATTTTAGATATTTGTTAATAATTTAAATTAAGGTGTTGGTCTGATAAAGGATATTGTTTTATATATTTTTCTACCATCAACAGTCTCAGATCTAAATTTTTGTTTGACCTTTTTTATGATTGTTCCAGTCAGACCCATGGAGGTTTATTGATATATGTTTTAATTTAAAAAAAATTCTGTTTAACATTTTTTGGCTATTGCCCCTTGTTTTAAACCGATGGTCGATATCCTATTGTAATGATAAAAACAGCCATTTTCAGGTCACCCTATGCCATTATTAATTCATTCCATACAATACAATTTAATATTAAATGTATCAGTTTGTCAATGAAAATACCCAAACATTCTTTATCATGTCTTTACAGTATTCACAGCCCTGTTTTGTAATAAAAAAAATGTATTGACAAATAATGATGTTTAATTTTGTGTAATTAAAAAAATATAAATGGTAAATATCTGAGTATAGTCATGCACCATTCCAAATGTGTCTCACTATGTAAATCAAGAAGGGTATATACTGTATAATTAATATAGCAATCTCTATTAAATTCACAAAGCAGATGGGGAGGTAGAGTCTTATTCTATTACCTTATAAACAATAAGGATCGTTGTGGTAATTATAGACAGAATACCTCCAATACCTTTGATATATATATATGTAGAAGATGAATTCATGCAGTAATTAAATAGCATACACAGCTAGCCATAAATGTTGTTGCATATTTGCAATTTAAGGAAAATTAAAGGCAAGCAAAAGTATAAAAAAGAAAATATATACTAAAATATATATACTACTATACTAAAAAGGAATCCAAACTTTGCTACTTTATATAGCGGTAAACCAAAATGTTTCCCCAAAATTATTCTAAAATCTCGAAGGACTCGTGCAGATGGGCTTTTGCTTTCCTGCATCTTACTTGCATTTGAAGCGTGCTGTAATTGCAAGTCTGCAGATTTCAGAGTCCTTTGATTGTGTAGTGTGGGTGACCATTCCCAGGTGAGTATGACCTGCTGTGCTTTGCTGTTGCTTTGGACGCAGACAGTTCTAATAAGATCTGTTCCTGCTGCTTCGAACATTCTTTAATGGAAGGCTAAAGCTGCAATTGAGTTGGGATTTGCAGGTGAAAAGCTACTCATATGCATGTAATGTAGCACTGTATTTAAACTCAAAAAAGCATTTAGCAACAAATCCCATCTTTAAGAAACCCAACATGTTCTGGGTAACCTGGAATAGATTGTTAGGTACAGTATAAGCTTTTTCTGTGCTTATTCACATCATTTCATTTTGTTGCAATTTGGATCCCTTTAGATAGCCTTACTGCTCTCTGGAAGCCTCTGCAGAATGATCAGATGACTATATGGTCCATCTCCTGGACACTAATAGTGTATAAGAACCCTTCTATACTGGGATGGTGTTCTGAGTTCCCCACAACACGTTTGACGCATCTGTCCAATATTGAAGGGCATACTGCTTGATATGACTACAACATGGGACCCGGATACTGTCCTCTTGATATGAGGGTAACAGTTGTACATATGCTCTTTGTGACCCGCTGGCATTACTTTGTGAAGAGTGGGCACATTTGTGTTTCATATACGTAAAAGAATGAGGAATTGGCCAGTGGATCAGAAATATCTGCAGGACAGGAATCAGGCTAATTTACCATGAATTTCAAACCTCAAGTCAGTTGTTTTTCCTCTACTAGAAAGTATCTAGGATCCCTGGTGGATACCAGTAAGATACAGTATACTCACTTGAAGCTCCGAACTAGGCAACTGTCACAGCGTTCACTGCAGCATTGTAATCTTCCTCAGCATCCTCATGTCTATACACTGCGTATAGACATTGATGATTTATGGGACCTTAGATCAATGCAGAAGGGGGAGAAGTTGGAAGGTCTAAGAAGAACCAGGCTCGGAGCTTTGGGTCACTATAACTGTGTTTTTAACCTAGACACGAACGAGCAGTTAACCCTTTCAGTGCAGGGGTAGCCCCACTGCAAGGGTTAATAAAAAACGTTCTTCTTTAATGTAATTCTGCAACTTCTGACATATCTACGCAGTGGCTGTAATGCAAAGTATTAATGCCAGTGGCAAGGCTAACAGGGTGTGGGCCCACCAACTGACAAGCATGAATTGCTTTATAAATTGTGAAACACATTTGTCAATAAAATGCCAAGAGTGAACAGGGACTCTAGAAGCCATAACATGTTCTAGATTTTAAATGACTTTTATACACAGTGAAGGCAATTTATCAAAACTGGAGCAGACAAAATCTGGAGCAGCAGTGCACAGAAACCAATCAGCCTCTCGTTTTCATTTTCAAATCTTAGCTGAACAAACTAAAGAAATTCTAGAGGACTGTGAAAGTTCTCATTCATCTAGGTCATGGTATATCTGTAAAAAATAAGTCAACTGGACTTGCTGTATTTTTCTTAAACCTGTTCCACTGGTCATCCGACTTGCTTTGTCAATTCTGAGATGAGAAAGCTAGTCAGATGACCAGTGAAATGTCTTTAAAAAAATACAGCCCAGTCCAGTTGCCTTGATTTATTTTTTACACATGATCCTAAAGGAGCTCATTGCTGCCCTCTATCTGTCCCTCCATAGCCTGTAATGGTTCTCCACCTCCCCATATTTACGGTTAGATAGATTCTCGCTAGCAGAAGGCTAACACGATATGAGCCCAGTGACTGACAGGTGTGACGAGCTGTGAAAGCAATAAATTAACAGCCAATACTGAGTTAAAGGCACATCTCTTACCGTGAGATTAACCCCTTAGCAGTCTCTTGAAAGGAAATGTAGAATTTACCTAAATGACCCATTTAACCCATTTGTTGAAATCAGAATAATTACATAAAAATAAAAATGAAATAAATGAAACGACTCAGAACGGTTTGTCAGCAGCCTATCTCCAAAATAAATATTTTCTAGCGAAGAGAAGTCAGTGCTGCTTTGCATATCACGCTAACAATAGCATCAAGGATGGTGGAATCCTGCCAGTGAAATTAATATCTGACAGCCTAT
Source organism: Nanorana parkeri (assembly GCF_000935625.1). Lineage (NCBI taxonomy): Eukaryota > Metazoa > Chordata > Amphibia > Anura > Dicroglossidae > Nanorana > Nanorana parkeri. Next base: position 246,854 of record NW_017306651.1, on the reverse strand, counting down.
GCTAGCATAGCACACATGCTTCTGTGTGATAGTGTGAGAAATGCTGGGAGATGAAGTGATGTATGGAGCATACGATAAAATATACCCATGTAATCTCTACGCTAGTAAATCAAATTGGCCAATTTTTTTTTTCTCTTGCATATTTTTTCAGCATTACAACCATACAATCGCTATGCACAACAAGCTAGTTTTGAGAAAGCAAAGGTATTTGAATGACAAAGCGCTTTGCTCCCAAGGAATTGTTTATTAGGCATTACGTATCCATGAATCAAATAGGCGTGACATGTCATTATTAATAACTGCTGCGCGCTGGATCCTCCATTATACATTGAAAACACTTCTGTCTGCTTAAAAGTGATAATTTGCTAATGTGACTAAATGAGGTGTTTCAATCTCTGTTTTTTACTAATACAGGTTTATTTCAGGACAGTATCGCTTTTTTTTTTTTTTTAAGGATTGTTTTTTTACATGTTGTTACACTTTTTATGTTGACCGGGCCATCAACATCTATCAGCTAATGCACGGGTGATTTTACTCAAATAGATTATTTAGGTTATACTCATAAGGGCAGATTAGGGGGAATGGTATGGCTTTAGCATAGTTGCAGTGTTTTCTGAGTTATATTGACAAGTGATATTGAGAAATTTGACCTCATGATTTGAAAATTGCTCTTTAAATTTGCTGGCATGGCAATCACACAGAATGCCTAGTTAACAAAGTTATAATAAAATGGTTTATAAGTACATTCTGTAACAGTATATAAATTGTTTCACATGCAGTTGAGTTTTTGATGACTAGAGAAACTGTGCCCAGGTAATGTGAACTGGTAAAAGGGGTCCTTTGGCACCAGCAGAGATTAACTTTCCTTAAAAATGGTGCCATATGCAGTCACTCTCTGAATTGCAGTTAGTAGATCAGCCACCTGAAATTTACCAAACAAAAAACAATGATGTCTTATGTAGTCACTATCAGATCCCCAGTTAGACAGTAATTCAGCCAATTTGCCAAAAAACAAAATGTGTCATATGTAGCTGCTCTCTGATCTCCAGTTAGATAGTAAATCAGCCAGCTGGAATTAATGAAACAAACTGTGTCATATGTAGCCACTTTCTGACCTCCAGCTAGATAGCAAATCAGCAAGCTGAAATTTACCAAAAAACAATGGTGCCATATGTAGTCACTCTCTGGCCTCCAGTTAGATTGTATATCAGCCAGCTGGAATGTACTCTTTATTTTTATGTATAAGAGCTCAGGGAATTCTCACACTCTCAATAATAATGATATATATATATAGATAATAATAAGGTTAATTCTCCAGGTTTATTGGGTGTATTAATTAGGGATGCACAAATATGGAGGGGGGTTCCGGTACTTGCCGATAACGAATACCGATACTGGAAGTCCCATTAAGGAAATCAGGAAGCTGGGTGGCGAGTCAGCAAGCCATTACACGCAAGTCATTACATGTCAAGTGACGAGGAAGCATGGAGCCAGCTTCCCGGACAGTTAGGAAGCCAGCTCCATGCTCCCTGGTGACGAGAGAACATGGGGCCACCTTCCTGGCCAATCAGGAAGCCAGGCAGCATGTAATGACTCATTTGCCCGGCTTCCTGATACTGGAAGTTCCGGTATTGGGATAGGCATTGGGAGCATTTGGGTGAGTGCATCCCTAGTATTAATAGTTGCAGTCTTAAAATATTCCTATTGGGTAGATGATCTAATTATGAATGTGAGTGTTTGAACCTCAGAATCCAGTGATAAATATAAACAATTAAATCCTATTGGTAGATTCACTCTTTGGTCAGAAAGTAGGAACACGTAGATAGTAGGAAAAATTATATTTGTGGTGTCCTACTAAACTGTTATGGGGTACACTCTACCAAGTTATATCAGTGGGAGTGGGGAAGGGGGGAGGGGGTTACTAATTTGTTGGTTCTGGTGGTAGCAAATTACGATCCTTGTGTGCTCCTTAGAATATAATAGGGAGAGAATGTTACATTAGAAATACCTGTTTATTTGTACCAAAATAATGGTTACTCTGGACTTCTGCAGCCAGTTAAAGTATTGTAATGCAAGAATAGCGCTAATTCAGAAAACAAATTATAAACTAGCTTTTCAGATAACTATTACAGCACTTTTTATTTTGTAAAATATACCAGTAAATACTGTAGCAGAAACCAGAATTATTTCATTGCACAGAGGGAATTCTGCTAAATAATGTCAATCATGTGACACTGGCAATTTGGCCTAGATACATACAAAGTGTCTTCTCACGATGTTGCTGGATTTCCTGTGCTTTTCATTAGGAGATGTTTAGAGCAATTATATGTAGAGCAGTTTTCGATTGTGTATATACATTGCCTGGCCAGAAAAAAATATTGCCACCTGGATTTAATGGTATGATCTAAAAATTGCTTAAGTTGGTCAGGTCTAGGTTCAGCAACCTTATGTCTCCAAAAAATGAGGTCAGCTGTCTACCTGAATATACTGAATGACCAGGTTTTTCCATCAATGTATTTTTTCTTTCCCTGATGGCACATTGGGCATATTCTAAGATGACAATGCCAGGATTCCTCGGGCTCAAATTGTGAAAGAGTGGTTCAGGGAGCATGAGACATAATTATCACACATGGATTGGCCACCACAGTCCAGACCTTAACCCCATTGAGAATCTTTGGGATGTGCTGGAGAAGACTTTACACAGTGGTCGGAGTATCCCATCATCACTACAAGATCTTGGTGAAAATTAATGGAGCTCTGGATGGAAATAAATGTTGAGACATTACATAAGCTTATTGAAACGATGCCACGGCGAATGTGTGCCGTAATCAAAGTTAAAGGCGGTCCAATTAAATATTAGCGTGTCTGGCTTTTATGAACAGGCGTGGAGAGAGAGAGAGAGAGAGAGAGATCTTGGAATCTACAAGGATTCACAGGGTTATATCAAGTTTTCTTTTGCTTTGTGAAAAGGACCAAGTTAACTTACTGTGGTAGTCAGTAGTCAGACAAAGATATTTTCTTTAGGTTGCACTCAGATGGGCTATATTTTATGTCTGTTTAAAATAAAGCACATTTAACTGGACTTTCAAGTGGATTAAAGCTCTGCTCTCTGATGCTGATCTCTCACAATAATACATTATAATCATAATAATACATTATTATTATTATCATGATGATATCATTGTGACCCACAAATTCTATTTTGTGTTAAAACTGTGTGTGTGTGTGTGTGTGTGTGTGTGTGTGCTAAAGACCCACCCCTGAGAAGGCATTACAATGGTGCACTGCAGGCACATTGTATTGATGCAGAGAGCACATATCAGGGTATATCCACCATTTGGATAAGGTCAGTAGAAGAAGTGGACCCTGAGCATCACATAATTTGCCAGAACATGCAAAGATGCCAGCACGGGCAAGGGTTCTTGCGGAAGTGACATCGCTAAAAGGGAGGTGAATATGGTTCCACTTTAAGTTATAACCAATTAATTTGTAGAAAAAAAATAAAAAAAATCTTATAACTTTTCTTTTGGGTATTCAGTTGTTTTTCTTTCTCCAGTTCTCATCATTGTTTGCAGCCATTCTTGAGCTGCACATCCTTAAACAGTGATGCAGATACAGATTGCATATTAAGTGAAAAGCTGCTTTTAATGCATTCATCTTTCATAGAACATAACAGCCAGCTAAATATTCTAATGCGAACAGAAGGATTAACTACAAAGAACTTAGCCATATAAAATAATAGGTTACGCTGGCTCAAAGCTGATGCTAAATTTTTGCTTTAACGATTTTCCAGTTTGTTACTTCATACACATATAATGAATACTATAGAGCATCATTTATGTAATTAGAGGATGTGCACGGATGGAAATATGATTCAACCCTATAAGATTATAGAAATGCTAACACTGAAAAAATGAAAAAAAAAATACATAACAAAATGTTACAACTTAAAGTGTCCTGGCCTCCAAAGTGCAAACAGTAATATTACTAGTAAAACCCTGGTGTGGCAGCAAGTATCTGACCTTATCTTGAGATTGGTTCCTTTGAGCTTTAGCAGGACCCTGAAATCTAGGCCCAAATTGTCTATAAGGGGCTTTGAATTCCTTCAAAGTTGAGATGAAGCCCTGCACTTTCCTTAAAATGAAGTATTTGCCTCTCTTTATTCAACTATCATGTTCCTGAGTCTCCACTGGACACAGCTGATCTGGCATTCACACTTATATACTGACACTCTCCCTCCTTATTTGTAGCTTATTTGTGCATTACTTGGCTGTGGATCCTCAAACCATCTCTAAATTGGTGCTGACACTGTCCTTCCTTCTGGAGGGTGGCTACTTATGTTCCCATGTTCCCTGTGCGTGTTGTAAAGTAGTCACCACTCCAAGCTCACTCCTGTGATGGACTACAATCTCAGGTTTAGTTTACTAATTTGTATTGAGATTGTAGTCCATCATGGGAGTGAGCTTGGAGTGGTGACTACTTTATAACACACACAGGGACCATGGGGAACAAACCTAGCCACACTCCAGAAGGAAGGACAGTGTCAGCACCCAATTCAGAGATGATATGAGGATCTACAGCCAAGTGATGCACAAATAAGATACATTTTTGTTAATAGTTAAGGTACTTGAATGTATTTTTAAGACTTAACCCCTGAGTTTATTGTCACTTTAACGACAGAAAGGGTTAAGATTTACCTTGACTTGGGCAGAACTCAAGGTCATGCATACAGCCTTGGCCTAGGATCCTGGCCCCTCCCCAGACACAAAAGAACTGATATGAAAACAAGTGTAGGTATTTGTAGTCACCACAACATGCACTTTACCAAAATATTAATTATATTTTTGGAGAACATACAGTAAGAGGTGCACTCAAAATCAACAGTGAGGTAAATATTAAAGGCATAAACTGCTTCGGTTTTGGGTTGGCTCTAGACATTCTCAGTCATTCATTTGCTTGTTTAAGGCAATCAGAATGCCAGCAAGAAGGAAATCTTGGTCAAGATTACAACTCTGTCACCATAATCAGTGGTGCTACCTGTATCCCCCTCATGACTACTTACCTACCTACTCGATTGTCTGTTTGAATTTATGAAGAATCCAGCACAGGTCAGATGGAAACAACTATCGTTTATACAATGCCAAATGAGGACAACCATGCTGTGGTGATGCTTGGATGCAAACACAAACTGCATTTTTTTAATAGTGCCCCCATCATAAGATTTTTTTTCACTTTCTGTTTCTTCTGTGCCAGTGACAATGGTCACCAAACCAGGTGGAGAGAAGGAATCACCCAGTGGGGACACAAACGGAAATAAAAAGCTAACCTTTCCACACTCTATCCAAAACAAAACAAAAATGGTATTGATACAAAGCATTACGGTATATTGTAAACTTATGAAATACTATAAAATAATAATGATTGTGATTATTGAACTACACACATATAATGAGGCTGATTTACTTAGTTAAGAATCTTCATTGAAAAATTAATGTGTGAATATTCCCTTTAATTATCCAATCACATAAAAAGCATCTGCACATGATTGGGCATTCAAAGTGAACAGGAATTTGCTTTTCGCATGACTGGACAATTAGTATTCACACATTGTTTTCATTGAAGACTCTCATCTTCTTTAGTAAAATAGCTTCAATGACTGCAACATAGATTGATAAAAAAAATCAACCAAAATCGAAAACAAACCCACCAATTTTCCCAAAACAGTTAAAGTCAAAGCATGCTTCTGTTTATTACCATTGGGACTTGTAAGGCACCTCACCTTATGTCAGCGTCAGTCACCAAACTGCAGTCGAGCTGCGGTGAATACAGATGAATGGAATGTCATGTGACATCCAAAAAGTTTTTTTTTTAAAAGGTAAACAGTGCCTTGTTTGGTGGACACCATGTAGACTGGTGTGAACAAACCCTCACCGTTGCCGGTGTGCGTATATCAGCTCTTAACTGAACTTTTAAGTCTTTAAATGTGGTGTTATATCTAATCACATGTGCAGTACCATGGCAACTGCAAATCTAAATAGAGGCCAAGATGGCACCTTATTCAGCTGTAAAGGATTAGGAGGGTTTATTTTTGGGTTAATGGCATTCCCTTTCAAATTCTTATATGTTGCAAAGTGAACACTAATGACATCTGCTACTGCCATGTTAACAGTATGCTGCGCTTGGCTTAGGCCTCACCTCAATTTTGTCTACCTGCACACTTATGCACGAAATATGGTCTATACACGTCTTTTAATTACAGTCCTGGATTAAAAAAGATTTCACTGAAATAATCTGCCGAATGTTTATAAGGTTGCTGCTTAATTATGAGTAGACGCTATATTAGGCTGTATTAGACACGGGCTTGTGCGATTATATATTTTTTATTTCTATCACAAATGGCCAGGTATGGTTTGATTGAGTCATTCATCAGCTTTAATCCATTAATCCCTCATTCATTTTTTTATAATCAGATACAAGCACCATGTTATCATCTCATTGCTTTCTTCTTCTCGGCTTATTTCTTCTCATCTATTAGTATTCCATTGCTGTCTCTGCCATGGCTTCGTGATATGGATGCACACATCTGCTGCTATCTGCCTGTCGTTCAGCAGCTTGCATGTCTTTTGATTGTGGGATGCCAGTGGAGAGCAGCTAGTTGGCATTTCAGCACACGCAGCAGCACACATTGTCATATAGGGAAAATGTTCAGTGCCTATATTACTAAGTGCTACTGGGAATCCCTTCAGTGGTTTCGATATCTAGCTGTTGGTTTCTCTGGCAGACCAGCAAAACACAAAATTCTGAAATAATTATGTAAAGTGAATTACTATTTACCTGTGTGTGTTTACTGTATCTGGGTGCTTCGTTGAAGGTACAAATAAGGTCTGAAAATATTTAGCTAATGTACCAGGGAAACAGTATGACAATATCCTACAGCTGTAGGTCCCAGGCAACTTGGTATCCATTTCAGATAAATATTGTGTAGAAAAAACGTATTTCTAGGATCTAACTATATATTTTTAGGTTCAATACAGATGAGGAGGCATTATCCTTCAATCCCTCATCTATATTGGGCCTACTATTTATGATAACCCCTGAGAGGAGCATGTGGGAAGTGTGGCCTTTGTGGTTATCTGCCTGTAGCTCCCACCATCGGGAAGAGCCCTGCTACTTGTTGTGTGGCAGTCCATGCCTCACGTTAGCACCTCCAATCCCGAGGAAGATGGTTGCGAAAACTCATTGAATCAAACCAGTAAGATTCATCCATTGAGAATAATGAATAAGTTCCATTGATTCCATTGATTGGCATCTAGTATGTTTATATATTTGAAAGGTGTACTGAAAATGAAGAGGCAGTGGCTGATGGGGGTACCTAGTTTTGATAGAAGGACTGATGGCTATCTCATATTTTAGAGTTCATTTATGTCTTTGAGTTGAGTTGGTGCCTAAAAATCCCCAGTTGTTCTATACAATGTTTATCTAAACTTTATTAAGGGGTGTGGTGCCCTGATAACCTTTTAACCCAAGAAGAGTGTATCTGTCAGGTATCCATCTCACACAACTGCTCTCTGCTCTGACAGTGAATCTTCTGCAATGCTCCTGCCCTAATTGTACCCCCCCCCCCCCCTTCTTACTTTTCTTTAATTTACTTATTTATGGTAAAAGATCTCTCTTTGGCAGGTCATGTGACAGAATATCGAGGCATTGATATGACTTCAGGACAAATGGCTTAGGAGGTTAAAGCAAATCCACCCAATCATCAGTTTTGCCTCTCTTTTCTCTAAGATGGAGCTACTAATTCTTAATCAATGAAAAAAATTGTTACAATACACACTCATAGTGGCTGACCTACTAAGCAAAAAAAACAAGAGCAGGGATAAATCCATAAGGCACGCTTGCATCATGAACACATATATGCACACCTCAATCATCATCCATTAACCTATATAGCTGAACCTACACTAATGTTCAATAAGTATGGTGTGGTTCTGCATTGTAGAAAGCATTTGACTTAAAAAAATTCTGCTTTTGTATCTTTTATTATAAGAAAGTGCACTTATGTACCTGTATATCATTCACCTAAAAATTAAAAATTAAATTATATAACAGATTTGCTAAGTAATAAAAAGCACATACCTCAAATAAAGCAGCTAGTCTAAAAAATCAGTGTACTGAAAAATGTCAGTGTTTGTACAGGTATTTATAATTAGCATCTCCATTTTAAGCACCTGTGTTTGAAATTTTATATGCTGGCTGGTACACATCCTGACTGGATGAGTACCACCATAAGCCCATGCACAATACAATACTGCTTCAATTATGGTTTACTAAGGCTTTTTACAAATTAGGATTTTTTAAGGTCAACCTGGAAGAAAAGTTTCTAAGGTGATCAGTAAGAGACAAGAATACAAAGAGCAAAAGCAAAGAATTACATTTAGGGGGTGTTTTACTAACCTAAATACACACACGCACTAGGTGCGTGTGATTTTTACACAGCAAAACATATTTATCAACCAAAAAGTATCTAAAAGCATATTTCCACTAATGCCATATATGGAAAAATTATGCACATGATGCATATATAATGCTGCTTCACAGTTTAGACAAAAATGGTTAGCTCATGCATTTACATTCCTGCATTCATCAACGCAAGCAACACAATGTAGAGCTAATTGACACAACATCACCTTGCAATTCATGCAGGGCTTTGCACAACACACCTGCTGGGTGTGTACACACTACAAAGGTGTCTCGATTCCACCAATAGATCATGCTGGGAGGGAACACACTACAGAGGTGTATACTTGTTCGTGGCGTGTTTATAAGGTTAGTAAATCAACCCCTTAATGTGTATAACAAAAGAAATGGCACTATGCAATGTCTACATGTAAACGTTGGCAGCCTTCTAGATACTGAATCCAAAAGAGGAAAATAAATATTTCCTGCATTTTAGACATATGAACATATCAAGATTGTCCTGCAAGGTACAGACCCTTTGGGAGCTTTGCAGGGAAGACACCTGGGTCACGTCTCATCAGTGAGAGGAAACTTGGGTCAAATTTACATTATACAGGATGATTTTAAGGTGAGTTGATATGAGTGCTTTAATGATAGCAAAAGACCCTTGGGGGGGGGGGTTGTTTTATAAATGTTTTGCCCC